>NC_073631.1:56802500-57015000 GCF_029407905.1 Bubalus kerabau
TCACATGAATTTCTCAATATTATTAAATAATATTACATGCATACTGAAAATACAACTTTCTATAAAATAGAAAATACAACTTTCTATAAAATAGTACCTTACACTTAGTACCTCCTCTACTAGACGCATTAGTAAATATCTTGGCAGGCAGCAATCTAAGATGACCTTCAGTGATCCTCACCTCCTATGTAGTCCCTTTCCTTGAATATGGCCTGGACCTAGTGATTTGCTTGCAATCAGCAGAATAAGGTAAAAATGATGCTATACCCCTTCCATGATTAGGTTGCAAAGCCTGAAAATTCCATCTTGCTAAAATTTCTCCCTCTTTCTCTCTCAGTATTTTTCTCTCCCTACTATGACAAGAAACTGAAAGTGGTCCCTAGCCAGCAGCACTTGAATATCTGAATTCTGTAAAAAATGATGAGTGACCTTACAAGTATTCTGCCCCCTGCTAAGCCTTCAGATGAGCCTATAGCCCAAACTGACACTGTGATTTCACCCAGTGAGAGACTCTGAAGCAGAGAACCCAGCTAAGCCTTGCCTAGATTCATTTCCCACACAAACCATGAGATAATAAATGGATGTTGTTTTAAGCCAATAAGTTTTGGGGTAATTTGTAATGAAGCAGTAGAGAACACAATCATTTAACATGTTTGTTTTTTCCCCTAAACCTGCAGAGTACAAAAGAACACTATTCAGAACCATACAGAAAGAGCTTATCATATGACCCAGAAATACCACATCTAGGCATATACCCTGAGGAAACCAAAGCTGAAAAAGACACATGTACCTCAGTGTTCATTGTAGCACTATTTACAATAGCTAGGGCTTCTTAGGTGGGGCTAGTGGTAAAGAACCCACCTGCCAATGCAGGAGACATGAGACCTGGGTCTGCTCCCTGGGTTGGGAAGATTCCCTGGAGGAGGGCATGGCAATCCTCTCCAGTATTCTTGCCTGGAGAATCCCATGGACAAAGGAGCCTGGCAGGCTACAGTCTGCTGCTGCTGCTGCTAAGTCGCTTCAGTCGTGTCTGACTCCGTGCGACCCCATAGACAGCAGCCCATCAGGCTCCACCGTCCCTGGGATTCTCCAGGCAAGAACACTGGAGTGGGTTGCCATTTCTTTCTCCAATGCATGAAAGTGAAAAGTGAAAGTGAAGTCACTCAGTTGTGTCCAACTCTTAGCGACTCCATGGACTGCAGCCTACCAGGCTCCTCCACCCATGGGATTTTCCAGGCAAGAGTACTGGAGTGGGGTGCCATTGCCTTCTCCAGGCTACAGTCTATAGGGTCACAAAGAGTTGGATATGACTGAAGTGACTTAGCAAGCATGCACAGGACATGTAAGCAATCTATATGTCCTTTAACAGATGAATGGATAAAGAAACTGGGGTACATACATACAATGGAATACTGCTCAGACATGAAAAAGAATGCATTTGAGTTAGTTCTAATGGGGTGTATGGAGAAGGCAATGGCACCCCACTCCAGTACTCTTGCCTGGAAAATGCCATGGACGGAGGAGCCTGGTAGGCTGCAGTCCATGGGGTTGCTAGGAGTTGGACACAACTGAGCGACTTCACTTTCACTTTTCACTTTCATGCATTGGAGAAGGCAATGGCAATCCACTCCAGTGTTCTTGCCTGGAGAATCCCAGGGACAGGGGAGCCTGGTGGGCTGCTGTCTATGGGGTCGCACAGAGTCGGACACGACTGAAGTGACTTAGCAGCAGCAGCAGCAATGAGGTGTATGAACCTAGAGCCAATTATACAAAGTCAGAAAAACAAATATTGTATATTAATGCATATATATGGAATCTAGAAAGATGGTACTGATGAATATATATGCTGGACAGCAATGGAGTCGCAGACATAGAGAACAGACTTACAGACAAGGGCAGGGGAGAGGAAGGAGACAGTGAGATCAACGGAGAGAGTGAGATGCATAGAAGCATATTCACTAATATATGTAAAATAGATAGGAGTGGAAATTTGCTGTATGACTCAGGGAACTCAGACTGGGGCTTGTAATAACCTACAGGGGTGGGAAAGGGTGGGAGGTAGAAGGAAGGTTCAAGAGGGAAGGGACATATATACACCTATGATTAATTCATGTTGATTTATAACAGAAATCAAGCCAATGCTGTAAAGCAATTGTCAATTAAAAATAAATAAATATAATTTAAAAATCATAAATAAAATAAAATATAATGCAGGCAAAAAAAAAAAAAAGTTTATGCCTTGGCAACTGCCTAAGTGCCCAGCATTTAAACTGATGTTTCAGGATAATTGTTTATTTGCTTCTCAGCCCAAACACAAGAGTTGTTCTTCAGCCAAAGGGTAAATGTGTGCCTAATCTGTTAGTGTCTGAATTTTTTCTATCATATCTATGGGTAAGTAAGTGAATTATTCTATCTCCCTAAAGCATCAGATATTTTCATATTTTAAATTAATACACATTATTAATATGTGATAAAGTGCACAGATTATACATGTTTAGTTTGATACATGTGTGTGTATATATATATATATGTAACTATCACCCAAAACAAGCTATAAAATATTTCAATCATCTACGACTTCTAACCTTTTTCTATTTATTATTCCTCTTCACAGATTGCTACCCCACTCACCAACTATCTAATTTCTATTGACATGAATTAGTTTTGCCTTAGTCTAGATTTCATCATAATGGATTCAAACGCTGTCTATTCTGCTTTGTCTGGGATATCTTAACTTAACATTATAATTTTAATAGCTATCTACATTATTGCATGTGACAATGGTTGCTTCCTTATAATTACTGTGCATATTTCATGTATGTAGGTATAGTATGCTTATGTATCCACTTACTCACTGATGGACATTTGGGTTGTTTGAAGCTTTGCTTGTTATTAATAAATCTACTATGAACATTTGAATACAAGTTTATGTGTACATATATTTATCGGGTAATATAAGGGAGTGAGATTTCTGGATAAGCATATAACTAACTTTAGGAAAAACTGCCAAAGAGTATTTCAAAGAACTTATATCATTGAACAATCCCATAAGCAATACAGAAGCATTCCAGTTGCTCAACATGCTTGCTAATATTTCATGTTGTATTTTAATTTTGACTGCTGTAGTAGGTAAAAATGTTATCGCATTGTGATATTAATTTGAATTTCTCTGTTCACTAATGAGGTTGAAATTTTTCAAACATTTATTAACCATTTATATACCTTGCCCATTTTTATACTGAGTTGCATGAGTTTTTGTTAATTGTGTATGTATGTCTGTGTACTTGTATTCTGGGTAGGAATCTCCTGTTAGATATATTTGCTGTAATTATTTTTCCCCAAACACTAACTTCTCTATTCATATTCCTTTTTGAAAAATAATTTTATGTATTTATTTTTGGTTGTGCTTCTTCGTTGGTGTGCAACCTCTCTCTACTTGCAGAGAGTGAGGGCTGCTCTCTGCTTGTAGTGCTCCGGGATTCTAATTTTGGTGACTTTTCTTACTGTAGACAAGCTCTAGCGTGTGTGGACTTCAGTACTTGTGGCACATGGGCTCAGTAGTTGCAGCTCCTAGGCTCTAGAGCACAGGTTCAATAGTTGGGGTGCTTGGACTTAGTTGCTCCCCAGCATGTGGGTTCTCCCTGGTTCAGGGATTGAACCCATGTCTCCTACATTGGCATGTAGAGTATTTACCACTCAGCCACCAGGGAAGCCCCATTCATATTCTTAATGGAGTCTTTTGATAGAGCCAAAATGTTAAATCTTAATAATGTTCAATTTATTTTTAAAGTCTTATGGTTTGTGTTTATTGTGACCTGTTCAAGAAATCTTTGCCTACTTTGAGGTTACAAAGAAGGATTTCTAAATTTTAAGAAGTTTTATGGCTCTGAGTTTTAAATTTAGGTTTATGATTTATCTCAAACTGTTCTGTGTATGGAGTGAGAGAGGGACCTTGTTTCACTTTTTTCATACTGATATCCAGTTGTTCCGCGCAATTTGCTGAAAATACTCTCCTTTCCATGTTTGACTAATTTGCCAGTCTCATTAAAAATCAAATGACCATAAATCTTTTGGTCTCTTTCTGGGCTTTCTATTCTGTTCCATCAACTTGTTTTCCTGGTGTTACCTGGATACTACACTATAGCTGTAGTTTACCTTCAGTCTAGAAATTGTATGGTACAAGTCTTCCAACACTGCTTTTAAAAATCGGTTTGATTTTAAATTCACTATATACCTTTTAGAATCATCTGTCATATCTTGAAAATAGCCTTCAGAAATTTTTGAAAAGATTTCATTGAATCTATATACTAAACACAGGAAAAATAAACATCATAACAACATTGAGATTCTCAATCAATAACAATGTTCTCTCTCCATCTTGCTTTTTTCCCTTAATATCAGTGATGTTTATAGTTTGAATATAAAGGTTTTAGACGTGTTTTGTTAGATTTATTTCTAAGTATTTTTGTGGAAAACCGTGATGTTTCTGAAAGCTTACCCTACTTGCAAGCTAACAAGTCAGCCTGTCACAGTCACATGGCAGAAGACAGGTGAGTTCTGGGTCAGAGACAAAAGACAGTTCATTATTCAACAGTGATAGTACTAGCCAGGGTATCAGCATTTGCACTTCTCCAAACCCCAATTCCTATGGGAAGATTCAAAAAAGTTCTCATGATAACTGCACAATCTTAGAGATTGAAACATTTTACAGTAAGCAACAGCAAGCCTACCCTTTGCTCTGTAGGGAGGCACTCTCTCTGCTGAACTTTCAGTGATTTTTGGTGACAAAAGCATACTTGAAAACATGGCTCAGAACAAAGATAGGCAGTGTCTGCACTGACGAGACATGCAGAAATGAAAGAAACGAATAAAGAATTGTCTCCCAGCAATCTTGATGCTATTTTAAATGGAATTTTAAAATTTCAATTTCTCATTGTTCATGAGTATTACATAGATAAGTAATTGATTTTTAGATACTAAAAAAGTAATAAGACAATAATCAAAGTTTTCCAAACTACTTTAAAATTAAGAAACATACTTCTGAAAATAATAAAAAAAGTGAGAATACAAAGAAATTAAGAACATTTTGAATCTAAACCTAGAAAATACAGGAAAAACTGTACTCAGAAAGCAATGTAGAGCCTCAAATGCCTTAACAAAATTTAAAGATACACAATAAAACAGTATTCATTTTAAGGAAGTTTAAAGAAAACAATGGAGAAGGAAATGGCAACCCACTCCAGTATTCTTGCCTGGAGAATCCCAGGGACAGAGGAGCCTGCTGGGCTGCCATCTATGGGGTCGGATATGACTAAAGCAACGCAGCAGCAGCAGCAGCAAACAAAACAAATTATATTTTAAACTATTAGATAGACTTAAATAAAAACTAATACTTTTTTAAAAGATAGAAATGATAAATCCGGTGATAAATCTTTGAAAAAAATCTGTAAAATAGGCTCAAGGTAGTCTTGATTAAGAATAGAATTATATGTAAAAAATTTTCAGAACAGAACTACCATGTGATCCAACAATCCCACTTCTAGGTACATACCCAAAGGAAATGAAAAGAGGATTATCAAAGTGATATCTGCATTCCCATGTTCACTGTAGCATTATTCACAATAGCCAAGATGTAAAACACCTAAGTGTGCTGATCAACATATGAATAAGATACACACACATGCGTGCACACGCACACACACACACACACACACACGAATATTACTGAGCCATGAGAAAGAAGGAAATCCTGGCATGTGCAACAACATGGCTGTTGTTGAGATTAAATCTCACTTGATATTAATTTTCACCTTCATATACCTTCTGCTGGTGGCAGGTGAAGACCATGCCTCTGAATCACCAGGTCCAAGTGCCGGCACACCACAGTCAAGGTGGGATCGAGGGCAGTGCCAACAACAGTGCACTCTGTGAGTCCACACAACAGGCAAAAGGGGATACAACAGAGCACGTTCAGAGATGAGCATCTCTAGAGGTGGAATACACAGCAGCTTCTCTCCAGTGGGAGTCCTCCAACCCCACCTATCTCACACTCACTAAGCTAAGTCAGAAACATAGCTAAAAACAGATCTGGGGACCTCTGCTCCAACACTACGGAGTAGACCCCACCCCTAACAGGGCAGTGACAATAACAGAGCAAAGGGGAGGCTCTGCTCAATATCCAGGGCAGGCTCTGGTCACACCAATGAAATCCCCTATCAAAAGGATAATGGCACAAGCCTCTGGACCAGCTTCACCCACCAGGGGGCAGACGTCAGAAGCAGAATGAACTACAATCCTGCAAGCCGGCAGAAAGGGGACCACAAACGCAGTAAGTCTGCTGAAATGAGAAGACAAAGAAAGCTTTCAGATGAAGGAGCAAGATAAAAACCTGCAAGAACAACTAAATGAAGAGGAGATGGACGATCTACCTGAAAAGATAATTCAAAGTAATGATAGTAAAGATGATCCAAGATCTCAGAAAAAGAATGGAGGCATGGATCAAGAAGCTACAAGAAATGTTTAGCCAAGAACTAAAGAACAAACAGAGATGAATAATAACTGAAATGAAAAATATACTGGAAGGAACCAATAGCAGAATACCTGAGGCAGAAGAATGGGTAAGTGACCTGGAAGACAGAATGGTAGGAAATCTCTGCCATGGAACAGAATAAAGAAAAAAGAATGAAAAGAAATGAGGACAGTCTCAGAGATTCTGGAACAACATAAAATGCACCAAAATTTGAATTATAGGGGTACCAGAAGAAAGAGAAAAAAGAGAAAGGACTTGAGAAAATATTTGAAGAGATTATAGTCAAAAATTTCCCTAATATGGGAAAGGAAACAGTCAACCAAGTCCAGGAAGCACCGAGAGTCCCATAAAGGATAAACCCAAGAAGGAACACACTGAGACACATATTAATCAAACTAACAAAAATTAAATACAAGTAAAAAATGTTAAAAGGAACAGGAGAAAAGCAACAAATAACATACAAAGGAATCCCTCATAAGGTTATCAGCTGATTTTTCACAGAAATTCTGCAGGCCAGAAGGGAGTGGCGTGATATATTTAAAGTGATAAAAGGCAAAAACCTACCATCAAGAATTAGAGTGCCCTATGTCATGCGGTATAGACAATTTTTTTAAATCACATATTAACAGCAGATGGAGTTAATTGATATTTCTAGGACATTCCATCCAAAAACAGCAAATACACTTCCTTCTCAAGTGCAAACAGAACATTCTCCAGTGTAGATCACATCTTGCAAAAGAAATCAAGCCTTGATAAATGTAAGAAAATTGAAATCATATCAAGTATCTTTTCTGGCCACAACACTATGAGATTAGAAATCAATTATAGGAAAAGAAACTGTAAAAGGTACAAACACATGGAGGCTAAACAATATATTATGAGATAACCAATGGATCACAGAAGAAATTTAAAAATATCTAGAGACAAATGATAACAGATACATGACAATCCAAAACCTGTGGGATACAGCAAAAGCAGTTCTAAGAGGGAAGTTTATAGCAATATAATCTTACCTCGGGAAACAAGAAATATCAGAAATAAACAATTTAACCTTACACCTAGAACAGCTAGAGAAAGAAGAACAAACATTTAACATTTTTTTTAACATTTTAACAAACATTTTTTTATTTGTATTTAATTTTTGTTAGTTTGATTAATATGTGTCTCAGTGTGTTCCTTCTGGGTTTATCCTTTATGGGACTCTCAGTGCTTCCTGGACTTGGTTGACTATTTCCTTTCCCATATTAGGGAAATTTTTGACTATAATCTCTTCAAATATTTTCTCAAGTAAATATTCTCTTTCTTCTGGTACCCTATAGTTAGTAGAAGGAAAGAAATCAAAGATCAGAGCAGAAATACATGAAATAGAGACAAAGAAAACAACAGCAAAGATCAATGAAACCAAAAGCTGGTTCTTTGAGAACAAAACTAAATTGATAAGCCTTTAGCCAGACTCAAATAAAAAAAGGGAGAGGGCTCAAATCAATAAAATTAGAAATTAAAAAGAAGAAGTTACAATAGACACGACAGAAATACAAAGAAACATGAGACGACTGCTAGCAACTATACGCCAATAAGATGGACAATCTGGAAGAAATGGACAAATTCTTAGAAAGGTACACTCCCAAGACTGAAGCAGGAAGAAATAGAAAATATGAACAGGCCCATCACAAGCACAGAAATTGAAACTGTGATTAAAAGTCTCCCAACAAAAGTCCAGGACCAGATGGATTCACAGGCAAATTCTATTTAAAACTATATGATCTAAATAAAAACTATATGACCATCTTAATAGATGTAGAAAAAGCTTTCAACAAAATTTACCCACTTACGATAAAAGTTCTCCAGAAAGTGGGCACAGAGGGAACATACCTGACCATAATGAATGCCATATATAACAAATCTACAGCTAATATAATACTCCATGCTGAAAAGCTAAAAGACAGTCTGTTCAATAATGGTAATGGGAAACTGGACTGTTGGAGAAGACTCTTGAGAGTCCCTTGGACTGCAAGGAGATCCAACCAGTCCATCCTGAAGGAGATCAGCCCTGGGTGTTCTTTGGAAGGAATGATGCTAAAGCTGAAACTCCAGTACTTTGGCCACCTCCTGCGAAGAGTTGACTCATTGGAAAAGACTCTGATGCTGGGAGGGATTGGGGGCAGGAGGAGAAGGGGATGACAGAGGATGAGATGGTTGGATGGCATCACTGACTCAATGGACGTGAGTCTGAGTGAACTCCAGGAGTTGGTGATGGACAGGGAGGCCTGGCGTGCTGAGATTCATGGGGTCGCAAAGAGTCAGACACAACTGAGCAACTGAACTGAACAGAACATTAAAAAAAAAAAAAGAGAAAAGTCTTGAACATCAAATACAAAAATAAACTCAAAATGGATTAAAGACCTAAATGTAAGATCAGATACTATGAAACTTTTGAGGAAAACATAGGCAGAACACTCTTGACATAAATCACAGTAATATCTTTTTCCAGTCATCTCCTAGAGTAATAGAAATAAAACCAAAAATAAACAAATGGGACCTACTGAAACTCAAAAGCTGTTGCACAGCAAAGGAAACTATAAATAAAACAAAAAGACAACACAGAGAATGGGAGAAAATATTTTCAAATGATGCATCTGATGAGGGATTAGTCTCCAAAATTTACAAATGGTACATGCAGCTCCATGTTAAAAAAAAAAAAAAAATCATAAAATGGGCAAAAGACCCAAACAGACATTTCTCCAAAGAAGACATGCAGATGGCTAACAGGCACATGAGAGAATGCTCAGTAATTAGCAAATTATTAGAGAAGTGCAAATCAAAACTGGGAGAAGGCAATGGCAACCCACTCCAGTACTCTTGCCTGGAAAATCCCATGGTCGGAGGAACCTGGTAGGCTACGGTCCATGGGTACACTAGGAGTAGGACACAACTGAGCGACTTCACTTTCACTTTTCACTTTCATGCACTGGAGAGGGAAATGGCAACCCACTCCAGTGTTCTTGCCTGGAGAATCCCAGGGACGGCGGAGCCTGGTGGGCTGCCGTCTATGGGGCTGCACAGAGTCGAACACGACTGAAGCGACTTAGCAGCAGCGAATCCAAACTATAATGAGATATCACCTCACATCAGTCAGAATGACCATCAACAGAAAAAAATTGAAAACAAATGCTGGAGAGGGTATGGAAGAAAGGGAACCCTCCTATACTGTTGGTAGGACTGTAAACTGGTATAGCCACTATGGAGAGCAGTATGTAGGTTCCTTAAAAATCTGAAAACAGAGCCATCTTATGATCTTATGCCCACTCCTGGGCTTATATCCAGAAAAAAACAGGGTTTTAAAGATATATGCATCCCAATGTTCACTGCAGCACTGTTCACAATAGACAAGACAAAGAAGCAACTTAAATGCCACAACAGAAGAATGGATAAAGAAGATGTGGTACATATACATACACACACACACACACACACACATACATACATATGTATATATAATGGAATATTAGCCATTAAAAAGAATGAAATAATGCCATTTGCAGCAGCATGATGACCCAGAGATTATCATACTAAGTGAAATAAGTCAGCCAGAGAAAGACAAATATCATATCACTTACATGCAGAATCTTAAAAAAATGATACAAATTCACTTATTTATGAAACAGAAGCAGACTCAACATTTAGAGAATGAACTTATGGTCATGGTTGGTGAAGGGAGAGGGAATGGCTGGATTGTGGGTTTGGGATTGACATGTAAACTGCTATATTTAAAATATATAACCAACAAGGACCTACTATACAGCACAGGGAACTCTGCTCAATATTCTATAATAACCTAAATGGGAAAATAATTTGAAAAAGAATAGATACATGCATATGTATAAATGAATCCATTTGCTGTACACTTGAACACAACATTGTTCATCCACTATCCTCCAATATAAAATAAAATAAATAAAACAAAAATAAATAAATAAAATGATAAAAATACATTAGCAAAAAAATGAAGGAATGAATCAGAAATAACAAACGTCCTAGGAAATGAAGCAAGAGGGTCAGGACAAAGTGACAAATACCCAGTGAATAGTCACAGGAAGAGTCAAATGTGGTGGTCTTTTCTATTAGATTCATTTCTTAACTTGATTCACTCCCATCCCCATGACAGAGCCAAGCACACTGTATAGGCAAGAGGGATACTGACAACAATGGCGTACTAGTTAATAAAAATGGCGCAAAGACACTTTCCTACCTAAATTCATAATCTTCACAGAAATCTTAATCATTATGTTATTTCCTCCATTTTGAAGATAGGGAAACTGGGAGGCTGAGAAATTATTTGCTCATTCAGTTCACATGGGTATACATTTGTAGAATTTTATTAATTAAGTGGTTCCCATATTTCAAACTCCAGCAGAAATCTGTCCTGAAACCTAAACTCTCATTTTCAATTTCCAGATGAATGTTTCTCAAACTTAAAATTGAAAATGTTCAACCTCAAACTTATACATCTCCTTAATCTGTTTTTCCACCTGTTCTGCCCCTTCAAATAGTAACCTCTCCTCCCTGTCCACTCCTGTAATATGTGCTTTCCTTCTTTTGGCATTTGCCATATTTTGCCTCTTGCTGTCCTATAACTGATGATACACAGCTATGTCAAGTTGACCATCGTGAATCAAACGACTGTAGTCTTCTTTCCCCCATGGTGGTCCACTGTTGCGCAAACACTGGGGTGAGCAGTACCTGGAACAGAACAATTAGGCTGGTTTCTCAAAGTTGTGCTTTGCCATGATATATTAAAAGGGGTGTTTTGACTACTTCTATTTTATGAAGGAATGAGCTAAGAATATGACCAATGTATAATAGTGAAAGGGCTTCACTAAATTTAGTAGAGTGCTGGAACGAGAAAACTCTATAAACAGTATCATAGTGTAGGTTGTATTGCAAAGGTTTCTCCGTCAGAGAATGAGTTTCCTCAGATGTTTTTTTGAATGGTAAATGCATTTAATGTTTCTGATACGTGAAAAACAGTCCAATTCGTCACAGTTCTTACTTAACTGTTCATAAGAATGCCAACTCCACATTTAAGTCTCAGCAGTGCTGGGAAAGAGTAAAATGTGGTCCATAAAGTTTTCTGTTAAAATTTAAGCAATCAGTGAAAAATTAACCTTATCATGGATGTTGCCTATTTGTTATTTCTTCTTTAGCTTATAAGCTTCTGGAGGATGGGTAAACTTGTAAAACACACCCATGCTCTTATGTGACAAGTAGCTGAATGTAATGATATGTGCAGATAGAAACTCAAAGTGCTTCTGCATTGATACGAGTTGAAACTGTGTTAAGATGAGCTATTTGTGGAAGAGAACAGATTTTTTTAAAGAGCAGAATGTTAAGTCTAAATGAGAGGCAGGGAGTAAGAAGATGAGAAGACAATGCAGTAGTCAGGAAAAAGAAGCAGATTTCAAAGGGGAATTAGGAGCAAAGTAATGTTTCCTGAGACCCTTAATCTTCCCTCCCTGAACCCTTTGCAGATTGACATCCCCCTTTCCAACTCTACATGGGTCTGTTGGGGCTTACAATCGCTGGACACTGCGGCACAGTCACGGGGATGGTTGTGAACTTTGGGCCAAGGAGAGCCCTTCCTGAAGATTTACAGTTACTAGAAAAGAGGAGTTTTCTTTCCCCATGATTCACTAACGTAAGAATATGACTCAATCTGCAAGTAGTCATATTCTGTACCAAATGGGTAGCATCCCTTCAAATCAGGAAAGGGACACACGGAAAGCAGCTGGCAGAGGGGACGGAGGGATGACAAGAACTCTAGTAGTCTACAGGTTCAGTGTGACTGAGGACAGACTCAGCCCCTTCCTTCCTATTTCCATCAGCCAATATATTCTCTTTTTGCAAAAGCAAGTTTGAGTAGGCTTTTTTTTTTTTTTTTGTCACTTGTGACCAAATACTGTGGTTAATCTAGGAAACAGTTGGCAGAAGCATTACATATGCTACAGTAAAGTCAAGAGACTGCAGACAGAAAAACAGTCTCTGCTTTTGACTGTTAATCTTTATCAGTCATCTCTGGGAACACAATTTTATTATACTACTTGGGGGCAAAAGCTAGTTTTCAAGTAATTTATTAAAAACCACTTAAAACTAGCATCATTATTTGAAACTTTTTCTTGGTCCCTAATACAACCACCCCACCTCCATCCACTCACACTCAACAGAATTTCTAGATAGTTTTTGTTCAAATACTCAAGTCCCAGTATTATAATCTATCTAATTTAAAGTTAAAAAATTAAACTATGAATCACACAAAATATTTTTACTTTTGCTCAAAGTGTTCAGTTCAATGACTAGGAAATATATGTTTTAAAGTCAGAAATATTTATTTCAGAAGTAAGGTGCTTACCATAAAGCTTATATATGGGAAATGTACATTCTTAGAACCCCAACATCATTATAAACTACCCTTTCTAATAGACAGCATGATTGTGAATTAAATACATAGAGAGATGAATGGCTCCAGTTGAAATATTAAGATTTGAAAAGTACCCTAAATATAAAAGATAATTCATACAGAATGTAAGCTTCAACAGTACACAGATTGGAAGCCTTACATATTATGAGAAACAAAAATATATTAGAGAACATTTAAGGAATTATTTTTCTCAGTAGGGATTGCTGTATTGAAGGCAGAACTTCTGCTCCGAGTTCTTTTGCTCCAGGTGGTAGAATTAATCGCAGCATTGCTCTCTGGGGCAAAGCAGGAATCCCTTTCTTACTCTTAGGACATTTTTGCTCAAGAAATTTATTATAACTCAAAAGTAGGCTAATGTGCAAATTTAATAATTTCTTTACATAAAATACTTTCTAGCCTGGATCTAAATCTAGATTAGTGGACACATTATGCTTGCGCTGTACAAATGAGAGTTAATCATGCCCTTCCCTTTTGTTTCTATGATGAGTCACCTCTTGGAATATTATAGTTTGGTATATTTTTATTCTGACAATTAGCACCCAGATTATGCACTTTCAGCATTAGAAACTCTATTTCAGAGCCAGAGAGCATGATTCTCATTCTTTGTTAGGTTTGTTACACACTTTAAGAAATTATAAATTTTGATCAGGTCTTCTGATCTGAACACAAATTATAGCAATGTAATGTATGTTCTTTTTGCTGTACTTATGAAAGAAGGTTCCTGGGTAGTGAGAGCATATATTTAAAGACATACGCTGTCTAAATTCTAAATGCTTAACTTTCTGTTAAGACAACATCTGGTTAGACTGGACATTGGTTCATCCAAATAAAGTGAGAGGAAAGAACTAGACACCATAATCCCCTGAATTTTCCTTTCTAATAATTATTCTTGGGCATATTTCCTGCTACCAGTAAATATGTCAGTGATCATTGGATGACTACATTATGTTTTAACCCCTGCCTAGAAATATTCAATTTGCAAACAGCACAAGACACAGTGGTAAAGTTATACCAGAAGAAAGAAAAATGCCTCTGTGGGAAAGGTGGACTCTGCTATCTCATAATAACAGAATCCATTATTCACTTTAATTTAAAAAAAATGACATATAGTGTTACTTGGTAGAATATATACCTTACACATAAATACAGATAAAGAAAATTTTATATCAATCATTATCTTAAGAGCTAAATATTTTCAAAAAGAAAAATGAGGTCATCTTAGCACCTTGAAATAAGGTAAAACATGATTAAATAATGGAAAATGGTTTAAAAAATAAAACATTGTTCATAATGAGTGTTCAAAATGTGAAAATAGCTTAAATCAAACAAATATCTAGTGCAAAATAATTTAGCCTGGCATGCTAAAGTCCATGGAGTTGCAAAGAGTCAGACATGACCGAGTGACTGAACAACAACAAAAAATTTGGATAAATCTATTCTGTACTAACATAAATGCATAGAAAGTATAATGGATGATATACTCACAAACTGTTAACTGTTTCTTTGGTCATTTCATTGGAAATGACTAGAAATAGGGAATTAGGGATAAAAGAGGAAGTTTTTCTTGTTATTTTGCATTATATTAAAACTTTTTCACATTGAACGTTATGACTTGAACAATTGTAATTTTTAGCCAATATCAAACTTGAGTTACACACTTATTTTTTTATCTATTACTGAAACAGATGCCTAATGTATATATCAACTGATCCTCTCCTTAATACTAATTTGCAAAACATTCAGAAATGCTCTGTAAGTTGCCATTTCTTAAAACCATTATCAATAAAAGTGAAGGGTATGTTACATTTTGGCTCTAATAAGGAAATCCTACAAATAAAAATATTCTAAATAAACAAATAGATACTTTACTCTTTAGACTGGTAGGTCACAAACACAATACCATGGGCTAAAAGTCCCTTGGAAAATTTTCTAAAAATACAGATTACCAAACACTATCCACAAGGATTTTAATTCAATAGATATGAGATGGAGTCCAGGCAATTCTGTCTCTTAAAAATCTTTAGTAATTCTAGTCAAAGAACACATTTGGTAACCACTGCCTAAAACTCTTCAGTATATACTATTTTACTGACCTTTTATTCTATTAATATTTTGGTATATCCTTCTAGTCTTTTTCCACTCAAGCACAGATCTTTTGTTACATAGTCATACTAACACTGCAATTGAATTTTCTTTTCATTTTTTCTTTTTAAAAGTTTAAGTGCATCATTTTTTTTTTACCATTTTAAAAATTCTAAGTCATTTGATTATTCAAAATGGTAATGTATATAAATAATATACTTAACATATTTTTGGTTGGTCAGTAAGACCTGTGTGTCTCTTTGTGACCCTATGGACTACAGCACACCAGGCTTCCCTGTTCTTCATTATCTCCTGGAGCTTGCTCAAATTCATGTCCATTGAGTTGGTGATGCCAGCTAACCACCTCATCCTCTGCATGCTCTTCTTCTTTCTCCCTCAGTCTTTCCCAGCAACAGGGTCTTTTCCAAGAAGTTGGCTCTCAAGTGGCCAAAGTCCTGGAGTTTCAGCTTCAGCATCAATCCTTCCAATGCATATTCAGGGTTGATTTCCTTTAGTATTGACTGATTTGATTTCCCTGCAGTCCAAGGGACTCTTAAGATTACTGGCTTAAAACTGAACATTCAAAAAAACTGATATCATGGCATCTGGTCCCACCACTTCATGGCAAATAGAAGGTGAAAAAGTGGAAACAGTGATAGATTTTATTTTCTTGGGCTTAAAAATCACTGTGGACAGTGACTGTGTCCATGAAAGTAAAAGATGGAAGAAAAGTTATGACAAACCTAGACAGCATATTCAAAAGCAGAGGCATTACTTTGCCAACAAAGGTCCGTCTAGTCAAGGCTATGGTTTTTCCAGTGGTCATGTATGGACGTGAGAGTTGGACTGGGAAGAAGGCTGAGTGCCAAAGAATTGATGCTTTTGAACTGTGGTGCTGGAGAAGACTCTTGAGAGTCCCTTGACCTGCAAGGAGATCAAACCAGTCAGTCCTAAAGGAAATTAACCCTGAATATTTATTGCAAGAACTGATGCTGAAGCTGAAGCTCCAATACTTTGGCCACCTAATGCGATCAGCCAACCACTGGAAAAGACACTGATTCTGGGGAAGATCAAGGGCAAGAGGAGAAGGGGGCTACAGAGGATGAGATGGTTGGATGGCCCCACCAACTCAATGGACATGAGTCTGGGCAAACTCTCTGGGAGGTGGTGAAGGACAGGGAATTCTGTTGTGCTGAGTCCATGGGGTTGCAAAGAGTTAGAAATGACTTAGTGACTGAACAACATAGAGTACATTTCTAAATCAAAAATAGAACAGTGTAACCAATTTGCAATAAATAATATTTACAGAGGTTGGGATATATTAATGAAAAACCCTGAAAACTACGCTTATTTCAATTATGATGTTAGTCAAATTTATATATCTAAAAAGCTTAACAAATTAAATGGAAGGGATAGAATTCCAACTGCTTCTTTACATGTGGCTGAAAGAAGTTTTAGAATGATTGACCATAGGAAGCTTTAGAACATAATTCATGAACCTGAGAAAATGCATGATTATCTTTCACAAAAATTTAGAGTAGGATGTTTAAGAAAGTGTGTGTTGAGAATAATTTTAAATACTGAAGAGGCCATGGGAGAAATGACTGAGTATTTCTTGATATTATGCAAGAATTATCTATATCTTTAAAAAGTATTTTTTCATTTTATAAGTCCATATAAATACGATCTGCTAAACTGAAATCATTCCCAAACAATTAGAAAAAAATAACATTGTTCCATTTCATGTACTGTAGTTAGCTACTAGCACTAGAATAAGTAACATCTAAAAATGAATTTGTAAACAAAATGAAAAGGCAACCTACAAAATGGGAGAAAATATTTGTAAATAACATATCAAATAGTGGATTATATCCAAAATACACAAAGAACTCATATATAATTCAATAGCAGAAAAACAAACAACCTAACTAAAAAGTAGGCAGAAGATGTGAAAAGATTTTTCCAAAGAAGACATACAGATGGCCAACAAGTACACATAAAGGAACTCAAAATCATTAGCTATCAGGGAAATGCAAATAAAAACCATATGCTATTACCTCATACTTGTTAAAAATGGCTATTATCAAAAGAAAAGAAATAACAAGTTTTTGTGATATTGTGGAGAAAAGGGAATCCTTATGCACTGTTGGGAGGAAAGTAAATTGACACAGTCACTATGAAAAAATGGAATCAAGATTGCCAGGTGAAATATCAATAATCTCAGATATGCGGATGACACCATCCTTTGGCGGAAAGTGAAGAACTAAAGAGCTTCTTGATGAAAGTGAAAGAAAAGAGTGAAAAAGCTGGCTTAAAACTCAATTTTCAGAAAACCAAGATCATGGGATCCAGTCCCATTTACTTCATGGCAAATAGATGGGGAAACAAAGAAGCTTTATTTTGGGGGGCTCCAAAATCACTGTAGATGGTGACTGAAGCCATGAAATTAAAAGACGCTTGCTCTTTGGAAGAAAAGCTATGACCAACCTAGACAGCATATCAAAAAGCAGAGACATTGCCAACAAAGGTCTGTCTAGTCAAAGCTATGGTTTTTCCAATAGTCATGTATGGATGTGAGAGTTGGATTCCAAAGAAAGCTGAGTGGTGAAGAATTGATGCTTTTGAACTGTGGTGTTGCAGAAGACTCTCAAGAGTCCCTTGGACTCCAAGGAGATCCAACCAGTCCATCCTAAAGGAAATGAGTCCTGAATATTCATTGGACGCTGAAGCTGAAACTCCAATACTGTGGCCACTTGATGTGAAGAACTGACTCACTTGAAAAGACCATGATGCTGGGAAAGACTGAAGGCAGGAGGAGAAGGGGACGACAGAGAATGAGATGGTTGGATGGCATCGCCGACTCGATGGACGTGGGTTTGGGTGGACTCTGGGAGTTGGTGATGGACAGGGAGGCCTGGCGTGCCTCCCATGTCCATGGGGTCACACGGAGCTGGACACAACTGAGTGACTGAACTGAACTATGAAAAATAGTATGGCGGGTCCTCATAAAATAAAAATAGAACTATCATAGATCCATAAATTTCACTTTTGAGTATTTATTTGAAGGAAACAGAAACCGTAACTCAAAAAAATGTCCACCACCCATATTGATAACAGCACTACTGACAATAGCCAAAACTAGTCCATCAATGGATAAAAAAATATGATTTGATACCTGTATTATATATCCATAAATAGCTCATACATATAAGATATATATTATATGTATATAGTTAGCCCTTGAACAACACAGCTTTGAAATGCATGGGTCCACTTGTACATGGATTTTTTCCCATAAATATATTCAAATATTTTTTGGAAATTTGAGACAATTTGAAAAAGCTGACAGATGAACTGTGCACCTCAGAAATATCAAAAAAATGACGAAAAAGTTAGGTATGTCATGAATACACAAGATATATATATAGATACTAGTCTATTTTATCATTTACTACCATGAAACATACAAATACACTATAATAATTTAAGATTTATTAGAACTTACGCACACCACTCTTATAAACCATACATGGCACCATCCTCAGTTCAGAGAAATGTAAACAAACTTAAACGTGCTGTATTAAGTCATAACTGCATAAATTTAACTATAGTTATACTGTACTTACTGTAAAAGTTTCACAGCCACCTTCTGTTATTGCAAGTGTCTGCTTATAAATGCCATGTGATGCTAATCATCTCCATGTGACAAGTTTTCTCTTCAGTAAATTGTATGTCACAGTAAAAAGTGATCTCTCCTGGTTCTCACATGTTTTTCATAGTGTGAAATGTAAACCTTGAATAGCATCATGAAAACCGTACAAAGTCCCACTAGTAATGCTGCCAGTTTTCCTAAGGAACAGAGAAAAGTCATGGCATGACAAGAAAATTTGGATTGCTTGATACATGCCCTAGATTGAGGTCTGCAGCTACAGCTGCCCACATTTATTTCATGATAAGGACCATCATAAAAGAAGAAGAGGACATTCATAAGCCATCACTGCAGCTGCACCAGCAGATGCAAAATCCTTGCACTTTTGGTGAAATATATTCTTTTTTCTCATGTTGAAAATTAAGCTTTTATGTGGGTACAAGATTGCCAAAAGAAAGTCATACCAATAAGACTATAACATGATTTAAGAAAAATCAAAGTCAGTATACAATAACAAGTCAAAAACTAAAAAAATCTCAAGCTAAAGAACTTAATGCCAGGAAAGGATGGCTTGATAATTCTAAAAAGAGATTTATTTGGCTTTAAAATGTCAATATAACAGGAGAAGCAGCTTCTACTAATCAAGACATCAGAGATGAGTTCTCAGATGCTGATAAGACAGTCATTAAAGAGAAAGGATATCTGCCTGAACAAGTTTTTAATGTAGCCTGAAGCGCCCTATTCTGGGGAAAAATGCTACAAAATAGATTTATTAGTAAGGAAGAGAGGTGAACACCAGGATTTAAGGCAGGGAGGGATAGGCTAAAGCGCAGTTTTGGATAAATATAGTAGGTTTGTGATCAGAACTGCCCTTACCTATAAAGCCTCTAAGCCCTGAGCCTTGATGGGGGGAAAAAATACAACACACCACCAGCTGCCAGTCTTTTGCTTGGGTGACAAAAAATTCTGGATGAGAACCATTTTTCTGGATTGGTTCCATCACTGCTTTGTCCCTAAAGTCAGGAAGTACCTTGCCAGTAAGGGGCTGCCTTTTAACATTCGTTGTTGCTGTATTAGACAATGTCCCTGGCCACCTAGAACTATGTAACACTGAAATACTGAAGTGGTCTACTCTTCCTCAAACACAACATCTCTAACTTAGTCTCTAGATCAGGGGGTCATGAAGGTCTTTAACGTTCATTACACATGGTACACTATGGAAAGTATTACCAATACTACAGAACAGAACCCAGATAAAGAGAAAATCATGAAGGTCTGGAAGGATTACACAATTGGTAATCCTTGAAGGTGTCATCATTGTTATAGAAAAAGCCATGAAAACCATCAAGTCCAAAATAGTAAATTCCTGCTGGAGAAAACTGCCTCCAGACATTGTGCCAGACTTCAAAGGATTTAGAACAGAACCAATCAAAGAAACCACAAAAGAGACGGTGGATATGGCCCAAAAGATGTGGATCTTAGAGAAATTAAAGTGCAAATAAACACCACACCAGAGGAATTAACACATGACAACTGGATGAGAATGAGTGCTTCTGAACCAGTGCTGAGGTTCAGATGAGGAAGATGAAAAAAGATGAACCATTATGAGGAAGATGGAAAAAGCAGGGCCAGCAAACAAACCGACGCTCGACAATCTGGTAGAAGGTCTCCTATTGCACAAGACTTGCTTTTGACTTCTGTTATGACATGGACCCCTTTATGATACTGGCGCTGAAGCTAAAGCTAGGGGTGGAAGGATTGGTATTATATAGAAGCATTTTTAGAGAAATTAAAAATCAGTACAGTCAGACAAACTGTGATACATTTCCATAAAGTAACACTGAGTGCACCTACCTCCACTTCTACCTCTATCACCCCCGAGACAGTGACACCAATCTCACTTCTACTTCTTCCTCAGCCTAGTCAATGTGAAGATGAGGAGGAACTTTGATGAGCCCTTTCTACTTAATGAACAATAAATAGTCATCATGCCTTACAGTTGATAAACTTATCTATTGTGCACGTGTGTGAGTGTCTTCATGAGGAAAGTAAAAATGGTACAGCAAAAACTGAATGAGATGTATTTATGTCATCATCATTGTTACCCAAGGATTCATGACATAGAACAGTGTGTGCCAGATGTGTATGCCTATCCATATATAGGCATAAGGTGCATGATATTTTACAAAAATGTGTTAGTTGTTTTATCATTTTATAACTTTGCTTGCAAAGAATTACATTATAATACAGTATACCTCTGATAGCAAAATTGCCTATCAGCCTCTCATCATAGGTGTTTTTTAAAAGAATGTAATAATGTTTCTAATACTGTATTATGCACATAACTGTAATATGATATGCCATAAAAATTTTATAATCATTATTCATTAGTATAGGCTAAGCTACTGAGGAGCAATTGTATTGCTTGCAATAGGTATCATAAAGCAATAATTTATGCTTCTTCATGATCAATAAGAGTCAGATTCACGTAAGTTCAGAGGTGGGTGACCCAGATTCAGTGTGTTACTTCCAGAGCCCCAGGCTCCTTCTATGTGGTTGCTTTACCATGACCTACATCACCCAGATCATCTCATGTCTAGGGTGACTATGCCAGTTATGGCCGTCATGTCCACATTCCCACCAGCCAGAAGGTAGAAAAGGAAGAAAAGCATGCCTTCTCTCAACAAGCAAATATCTTAGAAATTTGACATACCACTTTTCCTTTCATTCCATCTGTCAGAACCTAAATGTACCAGATCACTCCTAGATAACAGAAGCGGGAAAATGTAATTTTTAGTTTCCGGATAGCATCTGTTCAGTTAAAAATCACAAATTGTATCACCATAGAAAAAGGGAAGAAAGGATATTAAGAAATAATACATAGTTTCTTCCTCAGGAGTTTAAAATTCTATTGCAGTAGGTGAGGCTATCTTAATTAAGGAAATTGACAAATGAAACTGCCAGTCAAGTTTCTGTATAGGCATAGAGAAAGTTCATCTGTCGTGCTGATTTTAACACTACTACTAGCTCAGGATGGTACTTTCTAATATGCTGTGTTAACTGTAGATGGAAACTGTTAGCTCCTCAAACAGTAATTTCATTTTCAAGGAATAGGAAATGAAAAGAAAAGCAGTCAAAGTTTAGGCAAAGTTAATTGCTTCTCAAATTCAAACTTATTTGCTTTGTTTTCTTGCTTCTTATCCATGAGCCAAAACAACAAATCTGTGAAGTATTTTTCCTAGACTCTTTTTCATGCCAAGTTTTAATGTTAAAATTTAATGTTAACCTTAATGGATTCTGTCAAAGGCATCTCTCTGACACTCTGGAGATGTGATGCTGGGGAGATGCTGATCTGGAAAACTATTTTCAGCAAGGCTCACATGTAGTTAAGAGAAGCCAAAGACCAAGCTGAGGGGACATCTAAGATAACAGCAGCCTAAAACAAGTGCCATCAGAACCCCGTTTTGAGCAAGTAAATTACCATGTGTGAGAAAGATTTAGGAGTAGAACCTTCCTGGGATAGGTACATTGATAGTGTTACCAGTTAATAATAAGCTCAAAATGTATGGTTCCTACCACAGAAAAATCTATTTCTCATAGGACAAATGTTGTTTAGTTGCTAAGTCATGTATGATTCTTTTGAGACCCCCCAGGAACCCACCAGGCTCCCGGTTCATGGGGTTTCCCAGGCAAGAATACTGGAGTGGGTTGCCACTTCCTCCTCCAGGGGATCTTCCTGATATGGGGATTAAACTCGTGTCTCTGGTGTCTCCTGCACTGACAGGTGGATTCTCGACTACTGAGTCACTAGGGAAGCCCATCGGACAAGTAGCATCTTAAAATTCAACATCAGTCTATTGCCTTGAACATTGTTAGATAATTTAATATATATATATATATATCTCTTTAAAGTACAAAGAGGAGTTGCAGAGATGTCAGGTAGAGAGCATTTGCACCAAGTGTATGGAGTTAACATCAGCAGTAATGGGACAAATTGATATCAATATTCTCCAAAGAACACAATCACTGCTGACATTATTGCCCAGAAAAACAAGTCAATTGTAACCTAAATCTAATCATGAAAACACCAGTTTTATCCAAACATCTAGCCACATAGAGTGCTACATAGAGTGCCTATAATCTGTAATCCCTAATAGTTCATTTAAATCACTAATCTTGAGGGTTCTAGAGATCCTGTCTTTTGCTAATCAGTCTTCTTTTTTAGAAAGTTTTGAGTTATTCTGGGCCATTAATGCCATCCTGTTTGATATGACTTTTTTAAATCCTCATCTACAGAGAGTTGATGGGGTATCTGGATGGGACCTAAAGACTATACAGTCTCCTTCCTCACTGATGTCCCAGGTCCCTTCCCCTCCAATCCCACATAGGAATCTTGGGTATCAGCACATTCCCAAGTTGATCTGACACAAAGGGAACATTTTTGGTAGTTTCAGGTCATTAATTAGAAGTGAGAATTGCTCAAAACATATCAGAAGTTTAAACAGAGAAAACGACGAGAAGGCTCTAGCATAAAGGGGAGAAGTGTTCTAAGAGCACTTGACTGTCAGAAAAGAGAGAGAGAAAAACAGTAGCTGAAAGCAAATTTGTTACCAACAGAGTAAACAGAAGTAAACATTTGCATGTTCTAGGACCACAGCACTTCAGGAGGAAAAGAGAACCTGCCCCTGATCCAGGACATGACATTTACCTGAGAAACTTCCATTTCTTCCTTTTCCTCCGCCAGGTTTCTTTCTCAGGTGAGATAAGGTGAAGTCACAAATGCATCTTGAGAATGTGCCTTTAAAGGCTTCAGCACAGACCCTCTGTTGGTCTAACACTCACAGGAAGAAGAGACTTGAAATACCCTCTTTTTTGTTGTCTCAGGAGAGATTCAGGAACACTGAGCTCCTACATGAAGATTAAACTTTGAGTTTCTTCTTTTCTGTCTTCAGGGACCCTCTTCTCCCATAGACACCCCAAATTCTATTACAGCCCAGATAATGCAGGCGGCACAGACCTGCCCCTACCAGACCACACAGAGCAAAGTCTGTTAGGATCGAAGGCTCAACTCTCCTAATATACTTGTGACCTCTCACCCTTAACTCTGGCCTCACCTTAGAATCACCTGGAAGACTTAATTTAAACAACACAGGTGTTCCTACCCAGACAAATGGACAGAATCTGTAGGGGAGGGCACAGGTGATAACAGTTCTTAAAACTATATGATATCCTAGGGAAGATCCCCTGGAGGAGGAAATGGCAACCCACTCTAGTATGCTTGCCTAGGAAATTCCATGGACATAGGAGCCTGGAGGCTATAGTCTGGGGGGGGTCACAGAGTCGGACACTATTGAGTGACTGAGCACATGAGGTCCTAATTGGAAGCCTGGGCTGAAAGTCACTTGCTTTTCAAGTTTTAATGTGCATAAAAATCACTTGGATGGATGTTAACTAGATTTGATGTTATGATCATTTCACAACATATATACATATGGAATCATTATGTTGTACATTTGAAACTAATATGATGTTATATGTCAATTAAATCAATAAAAAATTACTTGGAGATCCAAAAAAGAAAAAAAATACAAAAAGGAGAATTAGGATGCAGCCCTCCCTGAAGTTCTTAACTCTAGCCTAGAATGTGACCTGGATCATTAAAAAAATATGACTTTTCTTAGAAGGAAAAAAAAACAAACAATGAAAATAACATTGAGAAGAGATTTTAGGTCATACTTTATTTTTACTCTGCTCAAAGTCTACAAAGTTACAACTGAAGGAGAGAGGAGCTAACCTTTAATTTTTTTTTAATTTAAAATTAGAAATGAATTTAATTAATACCAGGATAAAACACATCTTAAATGACTAAAGGATGTTCTAGGCAGCAGTAGCTGCCCTATTTACAGAATTATCTTTAGAGGAGAAACACAGGAATGGGGCATTTAGCTTGGCTCTTTTTAGGAGTTTTACAGCAGATAAAATATCCATTTAAGATCACTAATGATTCTCTTAAGTATTGAATGAAGATCTAACTTAATATATACACTAATGATACAGAATATTTTTTTAAAAATAAGAAATTTCCATAGAATCCAATAATTTTTAATATGATTCAAAGTTTTAATACATACCTCACCCCTAATTTCAGTTGAAAAACTTTATGGTACTGTCTTTCCATGTCCAGATGCCTCCAATTGGACTGAAGTGCAGTGTGCCACTGAGAATTTGAACCATGCATTTTTTTCATCCAGATATTTTAATTGCATGAAGGCGCCATAATAACAATGATTACTGAAGAGCGGTATTACTTTTCAGAGTGAAGGTCAAATTTAGATTTTTTTTAAAAATCTTGTTTCATTTCGGTCTCATTTCACTTTAGTCTGTATTATCTTGTGACAGAAAAATGAAACAAAAGGAAAAGGAAGTTTACACACATTTTATTTTAAGTTACAGTTTATATGAGCATCAAACATGAGTGTTTTATTTAATTCTTCAGGTTGATACCTTTCTGGTTTCCTGAAATATAATACCCATTAATCCCTGTTTGCAGACACCTTGAAATATTTATTGAATAATACAATACAGATTCTAAAACATAATCTTCTTTTATGAATACTGGCACAATTTCACCCAGCTCTGTGGAAGATTTAAGAAAAATGGCAGGGCAAGATCAGACATTGTTTACATCTCACCTCCAGCAAGATATAACTTTACTTTTGGCTGACCTTTAAGCAAAAGCAATGGTTATGTAACCAAGTAAGCTAAAAACTAAACAGGAAAAGTCACAGAGCAGGGAATGAACTACAAACTTACACTATTTGTTAAACTGAGATTTTTATCATGTTGCTCAAAGAAACACTAAAGTTTCCCAAATGGAAAAATGTGACTGATATTTTATCTTTGCTATTTGAATATATACATGAATATTTCAGTATTTAAAAGAAGTTATTCAGGGGTCTACAATAAAATGCACTGTACTATTTTACAATGTTAAGCAGCATTACTCATTGCTAGAATAAAATTTTTGAATGAATTGCATTCTATCTTCACATAAGTCTTAGGTATAATTAATGTTCATGTTATACGGTTCCTAAAACATACATTCTAAGGTTGTTCTTAAATTAAACAGATTTACTTTTGGAAAGTTTTAAATGCAGCGTTATCCAAGGGCAGAAGAATACCTTCTTAAAGTCTCTTTTTAGCTTTATCATTTGCAGCATATAATCAAGTTAATAGTCACTACATATTATGCTCAATAGAAAAAAAAAATCTTGCCAAAGAGAAAAAAAGCCACAAAAGAAATTGCATAACCTGGAAATAATCTAAGATTTTGAAAGGTTTGTTTTTTAGTAGCATATAAATATCTTTAGCAAATTATAGCTTCTTTTTGATGTCCCCATAATCGGATAATGTTTAAATTTTTGCCAAAATTGAATAGCCTTCTAGTAGATTTTATATTTCATATGCAGTTGAATCTTTCATATATCTGTTAGTACTTTTTAAAATCATTTAAACAATGAAGTTATAAGATGAATTGTCATTGAATAAATATGAAAAGAAAGCTGAAGAGTCAGAAATAAAACTTTATTGAAAACGTAGAACTTGAATAACATGTTGGGTGCTGTGCATTGCAGATGAACAGGACACAGATTGCTTACAGTCTAGAGGATCAGACATAAACAAGAAATAAACAATTAAAATACAAGGAGGCAATAACTATAATAGGAAAAGTCATATCCTTGACCTTGCAGGGGCACTTAAATGAGCCTTGACAGAGGACGGGCCATTGGAAGAAAATGTCTTGCCTGAGAAGAAGCAACGATGAGCCAAAAGGAATACAAGTCATCATAAAAACTAAAACTAACTTGGTAAGACTAGCATAATGGACATCAGAAGGTGAAGGGTGAGACTGAAGAAGAAAGGAAATCTGTAAGAGCCTTGTAACTATGAAAGGACCTTAAAACTTCTAAAAGAATTGACATAAATCAACCACTACACCAAAGGGTTTTAAACATGGGGGCCCAATATGATCAAATCCTTCTAGTTCCATTTGGAGAATGAATGGAAAGAATGGAAGACTGAAATCCTGGAGAAGAGTCAAGACTGGGAGCTGCATTAGTAAGGGTTTTCCAGAGAAACAGAACCAATAGGATATGAAGATTTATATAAAAGGAGATTAAGTACAGGAACCAGTTCACAGGTTATGGAGGAGAGAAGTCCCACAATCTGCTGCCTGTAAGCTGAAAAACCAGGAAAGTTGGTGGTATAATAATTCAGTTCAAGTCCAAAGGTCTGAGAACCCAAGCAAACGAGGGTTTGGGTCGATTACTAGTGTAAGTCTGAGTCTGAAGGCCCAAGAACCTGGAGCTTAGATGTCCGAGGGCAGAAGAAGATGGATGTTCTAGCTGAAGAAGAGAGAAAGAATTTGCTCTATTTCCACCTTTGTAAATTCTACTCGGGCCCTCAACAGACTGGATGATACTGATCCACATTGGTGACAGTGAATCTCTTTTCTCAGTCTACTGAATTAAATGTTAATCTCTTCCAGAGACATCCTCACAAAGATACCCAGGAATGATGTTTTACCAGCTACTGGATCCCTTAGCCCAATCAAATTTACATAAAATTAAACATCACAGGAGCACATGCAGCACTGGGGAAGAAGAGATGAATTTCTAGCCTTCTAGGAGGTATTGGCGGAGAAGGCAATGGCAACCCACTCCAGTACTCTTGCCTGGAAAATCCCATGGATGGAGGGGCCTGGTAGGCTGCAGTCCATGGGGTCTCGAAGAGTCGGACACGACTGAGCAACTTCACTTTCACTTTTCACTTTCATGCATTGGAGAAGGAAATGGCAACTCACTCCAGTGTTCTTGCCTGGAGAATCCCAGGGACGGCGGAGCATGGTGGGCTGCCATCTATGGGGTCGCAGAGTCAGACACGACTGACGCAACTTAGCAGCAGCAGCACCAGGTATTGGATTGAATGTACTCAGTGAGGGAAGGCAAAAAGCCATGGTATTCAGTGAAGCAGGACCATGGAAAGAGGTCTATATACAGGGAAAGATGATGGAAGGCAGTTTTAGACCTGTTGTCCATCCTCTGAAAAGCCTGAAAAGTGAAAGGGTTAGTCAATCAATTGTGTCTGACTCTTTGTGACCACATGGACTGTAGCCCACCAGGCTCCTCTGTCCATGGAATTCTCCAGGCAAGAACACTGGAGTGGGTTGTCATTTCCTTCTCCAGGGGCTCTTCCTGATCCAGGGATTGAACCCAGGTCTCTAGCATTGCAGGCAGGCTGTTTACTGACTGAGCCACCAGGGAAGACCTGAAAAACCTGCATTCAGTTCAGTTCAGTTGCTCACTTGTGTCCGATTCTTTTCGACCCCATGAATTGCAGCACGCCAGGCCTCCCTGTCCATCACCAACTCCTGGAGTTCACCCAAATTCATGTCCATCGAGTCGGTGATGCCATCCACCCATCTCATCCTCTGTCGTCCCCTTCTCCTCCTGCCCCCAATCCCTCCCAGCATCAGAGTCTTTTCCAATGAGTCAACTCTTCGCATGAGGTGGCCAAAGTACTGGAGTTTCAGTTTTAGCATCAGTCCTTCCAAAGAACACCCAGGACTGATCTCCTTTAGAATGGACTGGTTGGATCTCCTTGCAGTCCAAGGGACTCTCAAGAGTCTTCTCCAACACCACAGTTCAAAAGCATCAATTCTTCGGTGCTCAGCCTTCTTCACAGTCCAATTTTCACATTCATACATGACCACAGGAAAAACCATAGCCTTGACTAGACGGACCTTTTTTTTTGGCAAAGTACTGTCTCTGCTTTTGAATATGCTATCTAGGCTGGTCATAACTTTCCTTCCAAGCAGTAAGCATCTTTTAATTTCGTGGCTGCAGTCACCATCTGCAGTGATTCTGGAGCCCAGAAAAATAAAGTCTGACACTGTTTCCACTGTTTCCCCATCTATTTCCCATTAAGTGATGGCACCAGATGCCATGATCTTTGTTTTCTGAATGCTGAGCTTTAAGCCTACTTTTTCACTCTCCTCTTTCACTTTCATCAAGAGGCTTTTTAGTTCCTCTTCACTTTCTGCCATAAGGGTGGTGTCATCTGCATATCTGAGGTGATTGATATTTCTCCCGGCAATCTTGATTCCAGCTTGTGCTTCTTCCAGCCCAGCGTTTCTCATGATGTACTCTGCATAGAAGTCAAATATACAGCCTTGACGTACTCCTTTTCCTATTTGGAACCAGTCTGTTGTTCCATGTCCAGTCCTAACTGTTGCTTCCTGACCTGCATATAGGTTTCTCAAGAGGCAGGTCAGGTGGTCTGGTATTCCTATCTCTTTCAGAATTTTCCACAGTTTATTGTGATCCACACAGTTAAAGGCTTTGGCATAGTCAATAAAGCAGAAATAGATGTTTTTCTGGAACACTCTTCCTTTTTCCATGATCCAGCGGATGTCAAATAAAGACTTGATGCATGAGATAGTCTGGATAGACATTATGGAGTCCATCACATAAAAGAGATAAAAAATTGACATCTTTTCCCATTGACCCTTGAACAATGCAGGACTGCCAACTCTTTATGCAGTTGAAAATCCAAATATAACATACAGTCATTCTCCATATCCATGGTTCTGTATCCCCAGATTCAACCCTGGATTATGTAGTACTGTAATATTTAGTATAAAAAAAAAAATTCCACGTGTAAGTGGACGAGCAAAATTCAAAGCCACATTGTTCAAAGTTCAACTTACACATGCAATTCAAAGACAGTCACCATCTAAATGCATTACATTAAATTTTTTTACTGAAGCAACAATATTCTAATCAGGAAAGATAAATAATGAAGTAACCATAATACCTTTTGAGGAGAGGTAATGGAAAAGTATTGATGAAATTTTTAAAAATACAAAAAAATTAGACTGAGGATAAAAAATGTAAAGGGACTAGCTAGGTCCAGAAAATGTCTCTTATTAAATGCATGGACTTAGCAACTGTTTTGATGTTGCTCTTCTGTTTTATTTTTTTTGTTTTTGTTTGTGGAATCAGTTAGTTTTGCTAAGATTGCCTAGGTTTTACAGCACTGGAAGGCAATTTGTATTAAAAACCAGCTGCAACTGTTTCCCATGGAGGAAAGATCCATAAATTACACTTCAGGTTATTTGTCAGTTAATGTAGTTTAAACCTGTCTGCCAAAGAATTTTTAAAGTGTGAGAATTGATCCTGAACTCCAGCTGAGAGGCTTGTGAAATTATAAAGGTAATATGTTCACTATAGCATCTCCTGCTGCCCAATTTAAAGGTGCTAGGTAGGAGGTCAGTGAAAAAGGAAGGCAGTTGGATGGCACTATTTGAAATATTTTAAATAAATGTTTTGTAAGGGACTAACATATTATGTAAAGGAATGATTTTTTTTTTTCCTAAGCAGAATCTTCATCCAATCATTTGATTTATGAATGAGAGACTTCACTGAGAGTCTTCGATCTTCTGGTTAATCCAGTTTTTAGCCCAGCATTTTTTCCATGTTATAATTTGTAATGCCTTGTTTAGTCTTCTTTTTCAAATGACTAATAAGAAAGGCTTTATTTTTTCCCTACTTTTTCCTCAACAAAATATTCTGTGGCCTAATAATTCTAACATAGACAAACTTGCTTACAACTTCCTGCATGGATACCTACTCACTTTATGAGCCTATTTGCTGCCCAGAAGCAGTGCTGAACCTCTTATAGAACCTAAGGGTTGTTATCCTGTAAGCAGGCTGGGTGAATCAAAACTAGATTAAAACAAACAACAACAAAAAGAGACATGACATCTCTGGGCTTTTCCCTGGAACAGCCAGGTATTCTGAAATCAGATGGTTAATTACGTACAACAGCCAACGCTGCTTGCTTGATTTGTTCCATAAGGGTTTTCAGGATATAAAAAGATGAAGTGTGGCAAAATAAAATTAATATCCAACTTGTAGGATGAATAGAAGGCAAATAACATGAAGGTGGAAGGAAAGATGGAACTAGGAGTGAGGGCACGACACAGGATCCGTGAGGTGGTGTCCACTTGAAAAGGATGAACTCAAAATGAGCCCTAAGCTGGACCCATCAAGGAGAAAACTGTATTTAATTACAGGGTTGAAGAGTATCTATGAGGAAAAAATGATGCATTAGTGAAGAAGTCCATCAAGTTTTGATTTGCAATCTGAGAGGAAGAGAGAAAATCCTTTATAAAGGAATGAACAATAAGTTTCCATCATTACCGGAGACCTAGCAAGGACTTTCTCTCAGTGTCTAATGATGTCCCTCAAAGAGGCAGCTAACACAAAGCCTGTGTTGTAAGAGGAACCTCAGGAGTGGCAGAGAATTAGGTGTTGAAACACCAATATGACGCCCAAGCAGGAAAGGTTAAGAGCCCCAAGTATACATCATTACAGTTTGTTATTTATTGAAAAATAAAAAGTAATAAAATAAACAGTACAGTGCACAGATTTTTATCTTATGATTTATGTTGTGATTCATTTTAGAACTTAAGAAAGAATGGCCAGTTAAAATCCCTGAAATCCAACTATGGCATAGTGGAAACAGCACTAGATTGAAGCAAAAACCTAGTGTGACCTTCAATTTCCTTAACTATAATACTTCTCCTTCTTTTTTTAAAAAATTCATTCTCCACAGAGACTCTCAAACATTGACAATGCCAACTACATTTCAAGTTCTTTTGGTGTAGTGGGACACTTTTCAATCAGCAATAATTGTACCTCAGATAAACCTCACTGGCTATGATATAGCCACTGTGCAAAGCTCAGCTTCACTAACTTCTGATTTTGCCAGACAGCTCATGGTTGTTCCTACTGACACCCAGATGTCACACCTATAAAAAGGCAAACCAAGGTAAACCATTCAATATCATAGTAATCCAAGTCTATGCCCCGACCACTAATGCCGAAGAAGCTGAAGTTGAATGGTTCTATGATGACCTTCTAGAACTAACACAAAAAAGATGTTCTTTTCATCACAGGGGACTGGAATGCAAAGGTAGGAAGTCAAGAGATACCTGGAGTAACAGGCAACTTTGGCCTTGGAGTTTTTCCACTGGACTACAAAGTCAAGTGGACCTTAGGAAGCATCAGTACCAACAAAGCTAGTGGAGGTGATGGAATTCCAGTTGAGCTATTCCAAGTACTAAAAGATGATGCTGTGAAAGTGCTGAACTCAATTTGCCAGCTATTTTGGAAAACTCAGCAAAATGAAGCAGGCAAAGGTTAACAGAGTTTTGCCAAGAGAATGGACTGGTCAGAGTAAACACCCTCTTCCAACAACACAAGAGACAACTCTACACAAGGACACCATTAGGTGGTCAATGCCGAAATCAGATTGATTATATTTTTTGCATCCAAAGATGGAGAAGCTCTATACAGTCAGCAAAAACGAGACCAGGAGATGACTGTGGCTCAGATTATGAATTCCTTATTGCCAAATTCAGATTTAAATTTAAGAAAGTAGGGAAAACCACTATATGATTCAAGTATGACCTAAATCAAATCCCTTATGATTATACAGTGGAGGAATTAGATCAGATAGACACAGTGCCCAGAGAACTATGGACCAAGCTTCATGACACTGTACAGGAGACAGGGATCAAAAGCATCCCCAAAACACAGAATTGCAAAAAGGCAAAATGGTTGTCTGAGGAGAGCTTACAAATAACTTAGAAAAGAAAACTGAGAAAAAAGACATCCTGGACTGCAAAGTCAAGTGGACCTTAGGAAGCATCACGACCAACAAAGCTAGTGGAGGTGATGGAATTCCAGTTGAGCTATTCCAAATCCTAAAAGATGATGCTGTGAAAGTGCTGAACTCAATTTGCCAGCTATTTTGGAAAACTCAACAGTGGCCACACGATGGGAAAGGTCAGTTTTCATTTCAAACCCAAAGAAAGGCAATGCCAAAGAATGTTCAAATGACCCTACAATTGCACTCATCTCACATTCTAGCAAAGTAATGCTCAAAATTCTCTAAGCCAGGCTTCAGCAATATGCAAACCGTGAACTTCCAGATGTTCAAGCTGGATTTAGAAAAGGCAGAGGAACCAGAGATCAAATTGTCAATATCCATTGGATCACAGAAAGAGCAAGAGAATTCCATAAAAACTTCTGCTTTACTGATTACGCCAAAGCCTTTGACTGTGTGGATCACAACAAACTGTGGAAAATTCTTCAAGAGATGGGAATTCCAGACCACCTGACCTGCCTCCTGAGAAATCTGTGTGCTGGTCAAGAAGCAACAGTTAGAACTGGGCATGGAACAATGGACTGGTTCCAAATTGGGAAAGGGTTATGTCAAGGCTGTATATTGTCACCCTGCTTATTTAATTTATATTCAGAGTACATCATGAGAAACGCTGGACTGGAAGAAGAACAAGCTGAAATCAAGATTGCTGGGAGAAATATCAGTAACCTCAGATACGCAGATGACACCACCCTTATGGCAGAAAGTGAAGAGGAACTAAAAGAGCAGCTTGATAAAAGTGAAAGAGGAGAGTGAAAAACCTGGCTTAAAACTCAACATTCAAAAAACAAAGACCATTGCATCCAGTCCCATCACTTCATGGCAAATACATGGGGAAACAATGGAAAAAGTGAGAGACTTTACTTTCTTGGGCTCCAAAATCACTGCAGATGGAGACTGCAGCCTTGAAATTAGAAGATGCTTGCTCCTTGGACGAAAAGCTATGACCAACCTAGTCAGCATATTAAAAACAGACATTACCATATGGACAAAAGTCCACCTAGTGTGAGAGCTGGACCATAAAGAAGGCTGAACACTTAAGAACTGATGTTTTTGAACTGTGGTGTTGGAGAAGACTCTTGAGAGTCCCTTGGACTGCAAAGAGATCAAACCAGTCAATCTGAAAGGAAATCAGTCCTGAATATTCATTTGAAGGACGGATGCTGAAGTTCAGATACTCTGACCACCTGATGCAAAGAACTGACTCATTGGAAAAGACCCTGATACTGGAAAGATTGAAGGCAGGAGGAGAAGGGAATGACAGAAGATGAGATGGTTGGATGGCATCGCTGATGCGATGGAAAGGAGTGATAGCAAGCTCCAGGAGTTAGTGATGGACAGGGAAGCCTGGCGTGCTTCAGTCCATGGGGTCACAAAGAGTCGGACATGACTGAGCAACTGAACTGAACTGATTCAAAGGCTTGGAACAGAAAGAGTATATTCTTATTTGCTTTGGAATTTTGCAAGGAGTCAGACATGACTGAGTAACTGAACTGAACTGAACTGAAAAAGGAGTTAAGAATACCTATTCAGAATGTTTTTCTGAAGTTTGCACAAAATATTGCACATAAATGCCTTTCATTATATGATCTGAAATACTCATTTCTTTATATTATCTAAAGGTCTTTTAATTATATTTTGAAGATGTACTTCAAGAAAACTGAAAATTATCTTCAAGATAATTATCTTTATGTGAATTCAAACATAGTTACATAGAGATCCTTTGAACGATATTGTTGTTATAAAACTTACATTATTGGAGTTCCTAGAATATGACTAGGAAGCTAGTAAATACTTGATATGCTTCATTCTTTGCAACCTGAAAACAGTATTATTAAATACTGCTTTATTAAATAAAATTTATTTTATTATTATTAATATTAATTAACATTACTGCTTATTATTAATAAAATTTTATTATTAAATTAAATCATGGTTTATTATTCTATCCATTTTATAGGTTATGAAGTTAAACAGATAAAGTGACAGAGCTCTGTTTAGAAATGTGAAGTCTGTCAAAGGAGAAAAGGGCTAAACCAAAAGACACTGCATAACAGAGAGGGGTGAAAATGAAATACTTAAATACAGAAAATGTCTATTACACAACAATATTAGACCCTTTAAAATTATTGGTACTTATTGATATCCAGAGTGTAAGTCCTTTACAAGAATATATTTGAAGGCCAATTAAAAATATATGTTGGTTATCAGTAAAAGTTTTCAAAATTATTTGTACAGCATCCTAGTCTTTAATGTTCAAAACCCAAGGAGTCCACACACGTCTCTAGATCTGACATCCCCTACCAAGAGGGCCAGACCCTGCACCCAAGTCCTCCAATGGCTCATCTGAGCTTTAGGGTGACAGTAGAATCCACTGTACTTAGTTCCTAAAGTCCCATATTTTGTTTTATATATTTGGGGAAAAAATCTTGTCTTTTTTCATTTTAAAATAGAAAGTTTTTAGAAGTTCCCAAATAAAAATTCATCTTTACATAAACTCACACCTATTTATTAAGAAGGTCACCATTTGTTTTGTTCATTTTGGGTTAAGTTGCATTCCAGGAAAGGAGGTTAGAACTGAGATCTACCTTGTGTTCTGTCCTGGGGCTATGAAAACCCAAAGAGACAACAATATGGAATGCTGAAAACTTAATAATATTAAAAGTACTAAAGAAATGTAACACACTATTATTTTACCTGAAACACCAAGTATGCTCATAAGACTATAATAAGCTAAATTAATTGTATTAGTTTGCTGCTGCTGCTGCTGATGCTAAGTCGCTTCAGTCGTGTCCAACTCTGTGTGACCCCATAGACCGCAGCCCACCAGGCTCCCCCGCCCCTGGGATTCTCCAGGCAAGAACACTGGAGTGGGTTGCCATTTCCTTCTCCAATGAATGAAAGTGAAAAGTGAAAGTGAATTCGCTCAGTCATGTCCGACTCTTCGCAACCCCATGGACTGTAGCCTACAAGTCTCCTCCATCCATGGGATTCTCCAGGCAAGAGTACTGGAGTGGGGTGCCATTGCCTTCTCCGATTAGTTTGCTAGACCTGTCTTAAAGTATCACAGATTAAAATAATAGGAATGAAATTTTTCACAATTCTGGAAGCCAGAAGTCCTAAGCCAAGATGCAGGCAGGTCTGATTTCTTCTGAGATGTCTACTCTGGTTTGCAGATGGCTGTCTTCTCCCCGTGTCTTTACATGACCTTCTCTTTAAGCTTATTAGTATCCAAATCTCCTGTATGACTGTAAAGACACCAGTCATATTGGATTAGGGCTTACCCTAATGAGCTCATTTCAATTTAAATGTCTTTTTAAAGATCTTATTTCCAAATACTGTCACATCTTGAGATACTGGAGGTTCAGATCAGATCAGATCATATCAGTCGCTCAGTCACGTCCGACTCTTGTGACCCCATGAATCACAGCACGCAAGGCCTCCCTGTCCATCACCAAATCCTGGAGTTCACCCAGACTCACGTCCATCAAGTCAGTGATGCCATCCAGCCATCTCATCCTCTGTCGTCCCCTTCTCCTACTGCTCCCAATCCCTCCCAGCATCAGAGTCTTTTCCAATGAGTCATCTCTCCACATGAAGTGGCCAAAGTACTGGAGTTGCAGCTTTAGCATCATTCCTTCCAAAGAAATCCCAGGGCTGATCTCCTTCAGAATGGACTGGTTGGATCTCCTTGCAGACCAAGGGACTCTCAAGAGTCTTCTCCAACACCACAGTTCAAAAGCATCAATTCTTTGGTGCTCAGCTTTCTTCACAGTCCAACTCTCACATCCATACATGACCACAGGAAAAACCATAGCCTTGACTAGACAGACCTTTGTTGGCAAAGTACTGTCTCTGCTTTTCAATATGCTATCTAGGTTGGTCATAACTTTCCTTCCAAGGAGTAAGCGTCTTTTAATTTCATGGCTACAGTCACCATCTGCAGTGATTTTGGAGCCCAGAAAAATAAAGTCTGACACTGTTTCCACTGTTTCCCCATCTATTTCCCATGAAGTGATGGGACCGGATGCCATGTTCTTCATTTTCTGAATGTTGAGCTTTAAGCCAACTTTTTCACTCTCCACTTTCACTTTCATCAAGAGGCTTTTTAGTTCCTCTTCACTTTCTGCCATAAGGGTCGTGTCATCTGCATATCTGAGGTTATTGATATTTCTCCCAGCAATCTTGATTCCAGCTTGTGTTTCTTCCAGTCCAGCGTTTCTCATGATGTATTCTGCATATAAGTTAAATACACAGGGTGACAATATACAGCCTTGACATACTCCTTTTCCTATTTGGAACCAGTCTGCTGTTCCATGTCCAGTTCTAACTCTTGCTTCCTGACCTGCATACAAGTTTCTCAAGAGGCAGATCAGGTGGTCTGGTATTCCCATTTCTTTTAGAATTTTCCACAGTTTATTGTGATCCACACAGTCAAAGGCTTTGGCATAGTTAAAAAGCAGAAATAGATGTTTTTCTGGAACACTCTTGCTTTTTCCATGATCCAGCGGATGTTGGCAATTTGATCTCTGGTTCCTCTGCCTTTTCTAAAACCAGCTTGAACATCAGGAAGTTCACGGTTCACATATTGCTGAAGCCTGGCTTGGAGAATTTTGAGCATTACTTTACTAGCGTGTGAGATGAGTGCAATTGTGCGGTAGTTTGAGCATTCTTTGGCATTGCCTGTCTTTGGGATTGGAAGGAAAACTGACCTTTTCCAGTCCTGTGGCCACTGCTGAGTTTTCCAAATTTGCTGGCATATTGAGTGAAGCACTTTCACAGCATCATCTTTCAGGATTTGGAATAGCTCAACTGGAATTCTATCACCTCCACTAGCTTTGTTCGTAGTGATGCTTTCTAAGGCCCACTTGACTTCACATTCCAGGATATCTGTCTCTAGGTCAGTGATCGCACCATCGTGATTATCTGGGTCGTGAAGATCTTTTTTGTACAGTTCTTCTGTGTATTCTTGCCATCTCTTCTTAATATCTTCTGCTTCTGTTAGGTCCATACCATTTCTGTCCTTTATCGAGCCCATTTTTGCATGAAATGTTCCTTTGGTATCTCTGATTTTCTTGAAGAGATCTCTAGTCTTTCCCATTCTGTTGTTTTCCATTACTTCTTTGCATTGATCGCTGAAGAAGGCTTTCTTACCTCTTCTTGTTATTCTTTGGAACTCTGCATTCAGGTGTTTATATCTTTCCTTTTCTCCTTTGCTTTTTGCTTATCTTCTTTTCACAGCTATTTGTAAGGCCTCCCCAGACAGCCATTTTGCTTTTTTGCATTTCTTTTCCATGGGGATGGTCTTGATCCCTGTCTCCTGTACAATGTCATGAACCTCATTCCATAGTTCATCAGGCACTCTATCTATCAGATCTAGCCCCTTAAATCTATTTCTCACTTCCACTGTATAATCATAAGGGATTTGATTTAGGTCATACCTGAATGGTCTAGTGGTTTTCCCTACACTCTTCAATTTAAGTCTGAATTTGGCAATAAGGAGTTCATGGTCTGAGTCACAGTCAGCTCCTGGTCTTGTTTTTGCTGACTGTATAGAGCTTCTCCATCTTTGGCTGCAAAGAATATAATCAATCTGATTTCGGTGTTGACCATCTGGTGATGTCCATGTATAGAGTCTTCTCTTGTGTTGTTGGAAGAGGGTGTTTGTTATGACCAGTGCATTTTCTTGGCAAAACTATATTAGTCTTTGCCCTGCTTCATTCTGTATTCCAAGGCCAAATTTGACTGTTACTCCAGGTGTTTCTTGACTTCCTACTTTTGCATTCCAGTCCCCTATAATGAAAAGGACATCTTTTTTGGGTGTTAGTTCTAAAAGGTCTTGTAGGTCTTCATAGAACCGTTCAACTTCAGCTTCTTCAGCGTTACTGGTTGGGGCATAGACTTGGATTACTGTGATAGTGAATGGTTTGCCTTGGAAACGAACAGAGATCATTCTGTCGTTTTTGAGATTGCATCCAACTACTGCATTTCGGACTCTTTTGTTGACCATGATGGCTACTCCATTTCTTCTGAGGGATTCCTGCCCACAGTAGTAGATATAATGGTCATCTGAGTGAAATTCACCCATTCCAGTCCATTTCAGTTCGCTGATTCCTAGAATGTTGACATTCACTCTTGCCATCTCTGTTTGACCACTTCCATTCTGCCTTGATTCATGGACCTGATATTCTGGGTTCCTATGCAATATTGCTCTTTACAGCATCAGACCTTGCTTCTATCACCAGTCACATCCACAGCTGGGTATTCTTTTTGCTTTGGCTCCATCCCTTCATTCTTTCTGGAGTTATTTCTCCACTGATCTCCAGTAGCATATTGGGCACCTACTGACCTGGGGAGTTTCTCTTTCAGTGTCCTATTAATTTGCCTTTTCATACTGTTCATGGGGTTCTCAAGGCAAGAATACTGAAATGGTTTGCCATTCCCTTCTCCAGTGGGCCACATTCTGTCAGATCTCTCCACCATGACCTGCCCGTCTTGGGTTGCCCCACGGGCATGGCTTAGTTTCATTGAGTTAGACAAGGCTGTAGTCCTAGTGTGATTAGATTGACTAGTTCTCTGTGAGTATGGTTTCAGTGTGTTTGCCCTCTGATGCCCTCTTGCAACACCTACTGTCTTACTTGGGTTTCTCTTACCTTGGGCGTGGGGTATCTCTTCATGGCTGCTCAAATATGAATTTGTGGAGAGGGAATATAGCCTGTAACATTAATATAGTATAAACACAGAGAATGTGGCCACATTATAGCCTATATATTTCAAAACAAATAGTAAGAATAGCATTGTAAATACTGCATAGTAAACATATGTCAATAATAATTTAGTAATTTTTATTGATTCATGACCTTAAAATTCCTTAAGAATATCAATTTGCTTGTTTGTCACAGCTGTAAAAGCCAGTTGCACAGGAGATTGGTTCTGTACTCCCACAGAATCCAACCATCCTTATGTGTTTATTGCTAGGAGCTGAGAATCAAAATAGAAAGAATGTATAGAACATAGGGACTAAATGTCTAATTGAAGCAGCAGTGCAGATGTTAAAGAAAGAAAGAATAATAAACAACAATACAAGTTTGCATGTTCTAAATTCCAAATGGGAAATTAGCTATCTTCCTGGTTCTGGGGTCATACCAGACAGCTCTTATTGATTTCTAAAGGATTCCAAGAGAAAACTAACACTATTTAAATATGCAGATAATTAGTGGAATAGAATTTCAACAGAAGGAATAATAGCCATACAACTTTGAAGGCTTCTGATTTCAAATTACTTGCTCTTCCTTTATTTCTCAATGAGGAAGAAATAAAATGTTTAAAAATGTCCTCAATTATTTAAAAGTTCCATTATTTGGAGTCCATTCAACTGAGGTTTGGCAATAATAGGGAATGATAATTAGATTAAAGGATTTTTTTTAATACTTAGTTGATGTGAATTCAGCATATACAGTTTTATGACCTAAGAGAAAGTAGGGCTGAGTTATTTTGACTACCTGAATTGCCCTTAATGTATTTTTACTTGCATGAAGATTTGGCCAAAATCAATTCCATATTTCACTGTCAAATGTGGGAGGGAGAATGGGGAACAAGTTTTGTTATGTTCTACATGTGCAATTATTAACATAAGTTATCTGATGGAGTAGATTAAAAAACACAAAAATATATTACTATGGTCAAAATACTAAAGTGTTTGATTTTGTGGGTAGAACTTAGCACTAGAGTTGATTTTATTTCCTGCTAGCATTTTTGTATAGTGAGTGAAGAAAATGTATTAATTTTAATCATATAGAGTCTGTCAAAAGAAGAGTTTAGGGAAGTACTGGTTAGATGTCCAAGTTCTGGAATCACAGTGCCTAGACACGAAGCCCCTAACTTACAGCTTGCATGTTCTTGGCCAAACTGCTCTTTCTCCCTAATGCCTTAGTTTTATCATCTGTAAATGGGGATAATAATGGGATCTGCATTATAAAAAAAAAAAAAAAACCCATGAGGATTTAGTTAAAGAATATAGGAGGAAAATGCTTAGCACAAAGTCAGTAAATGTTAACTATTACTGGTAGCCAATAACTTAGAATATAGCTAGCATTTTGCTTTCTAAGCAATGGTTTTCAACCTCATCAGCACGAGAATTATCTGAGAATTTTTTTAATTCTAGTACTTGGCCTTTCCTCTAGAGATTTTGATTAAGTTGGCTTTGTGTGACGCCCAGACTTCCCTGAGTTTTAAAAATCCCCCAGGTTAATTCCAACGTGCAGTCAAAGTAGAAAGGATTTGATCCAAAGAACCCACACAGATGTGTGCCAGCAGACAGCCTTGTCAATGTCCCACCCAGTCTTAGAGTATCTTTCTCCAAACTGTCTTCTGCATAACACTGGTCGACAAAGATGCTCCCTGAAGTAAAATAAAATAAAAAAGTAACTTGAAAGGGATGGATGCTGAGTCAACTAAGCTTGATGATACACAAAACCCCTGAAGATTCAAAGTTCACCTAGCATCTTAAAAGATCTGAGAAGCTCTACTGTATGTAAACGTGTTTATTGCTAATGAACACAGATTTTCTCCAAATTTTTCATAGTAAGGAAGCACTTTCTTGAGGAATGTTTAACTTTCTGCTCTTACAACATAGTGGCAAATGTCACCAATTATCAGGCCTATTTGCTACACTATCAATTAACTAAGAACTGTGCAATGATATACGTTTAACTTCTACTAACTAGGCCCTGAGTTAGGTACTAGGAATTGAAAGCTAAAAGGCTTTAAACAGGGTTCAGCCACTAGAATCATCCATGGAGTATTTTTTTCTTTTTTTTAAATACAGGTATCTGAACCTCACACCAGATATACTAGTCTATGAGAATGGACCTGCCAAGATGTAGTCTTTAACTTTTTACTAAGATTCTGATAATGAACTTGAGTTTGGAAACCACTATTCCATAACCGAGTATTTCATATTAAGCCAACATAGTTTTATTTTTTGCAACTATCAACCAAAAAAAAAAAAAAAAACAACAAAAAACAAAGTTCAAAAGAGAAATATCCATAGAAAAAGAAAAGAAATGAAAGAGGGTAAATGAAAAGGAAATAAATAGGACAGCACCGTGGAGCTGCAACACAGCTGAGCGATGTGCATGCATGCCACATCCATGCTGCTGCATGCATTGACCAGAGAGGGAGCAGGAAAAGAGGTACACTCTGGATCCCCCATGGACTGAGGAAGGACAGATCTCTGTCCCTTATCTGAGAGTAATGACAAACACCTCCTGTACCTTAGCTGAAGACACAGAGAGGAGTGCAAAAGGAGGGAACTGTGTGGGAGGAGTAAGGTGATTATAAATCTGGTAACTGAAGAGTTTAGGACAAAGGACTTCAAACTTGTTCTGAGGGCAAAGGAGTTAGGAATCATCCTGCTCTTTGAAGAGTAATATGAAATCTTGACATGGGTTCAGAAAATAGATATACATTTTTTCTAAGTCAACTATTAACATTTCCTGGTAGAAGCAGATGATAGGGTGCAAGGTAAATACAAACAAAAGGATTTCTGAAAATGTGATTGTGTTTCCTTGAATACAACTCTGTTAACGGTGGGACCCTAAACACTGCATGGTCTTAATTACATGTGGAATCTATTTTTAAAACAGCCAAACTAAGAGCAACAGAGACTGGAATGGTAGTTGCCAGGGGCTGGTAGTTCCAGGAAATGAGAAGATGGTGGTCCAATGTCACACACTTTCACTTATATGATGAGTGATTTCTGGAGATGCAATGTACAGCTTGGTGATTATAGTTAACAATGATGAATTATATACTTGAAAGTTTCTAAGACAGTAGATCTTAAATGTTCCCACCACACAAAAAAGTAATTCTGTCAGGTGATGGATGTGTTAACTAACCAAGGTGGGGTTGTCATTTTACAATACATATGTGCACTAAGTCACAATGTCATATACCTCAAACTTATACACCGTTACGTATCAAGTATTTCTCAATAAAGCAAGAAAAAATGGTGGTTCTTATTGGATCCTAGCTCTTATGTCTTGGATGTTCCTTAAAGAGTTTGACTTTTCAGTGATATGCTTAAATACATCTCAGATTAAAACATTACCATCTAGGCTTGAGTCAGAGAAATCATCCACCTTCCTGCTAGAATTCTGTGGGGGAAAACGTGCCCATTGTCCAAACATTAAATGTTATGCGTCTAAGAAACCAACTTCAACATTAGCGAGACATGGTGACACAACACAGATGTTGAAATTTCTGTTCTGGAGGAAGAATGCTTGGATATTTTAGGAAGAAAGAATGGCTCTTTTAGGAAGAAAATCAGATTTTTATGACATCATGTACAACTTTCAAAATTTGCTCATGAAGTTGTGAGATGAAAATTAATTTTAAACTCAATATCTATAGGCATATAGTTTTGATGGAAAGAAGACACATTATCAGAGCTACTCACACTGGTGCAGGGATGCTGCTCAACTCTTTGGCAGAAGTGAAAGGCCCGGAACATGGCTGCCATCTTGTGGTCTGCACCTAAGTAGGCTTTGGAACGACTCACAGGGCTACTTCCTGCCAGAAACAAAGAATTTCAGGCAACACTGGGCCTGGGATAGGAGCAGAGACTTAAAATATTACTTACTCTTGGAATTCAGATGCTGCAAAAGTGTTGGCTTCTAAATGCTGAGAAATGGCAGAGGTTGAGTAAGGATATATTGGGAGGATTCTCTGATGTAAAGGGATCTTGACTTGATCTCTTTGTTAGACATTACCTAGAACAAATATACAGCAGAGTGCATAGAGGCTGGGATCTATAGCTGGAAATCAGTAAGAAGGTTGGGAGTGCTCCAGCTCTGTGTTCACTATAAGCCTTTCATCAGCAGACAGAACACGACTTGAAGGACTGGTCTTGTTCTACTTCAAAACTGAAGAAGAAGAAACAAATTCTAGCTAAGATTTATTAAGCAACTTTGGATTTGGATTTCTTTGTAACCCCAAAAGATCTCTCTGATTTTCTCTGTGACTATCTTGGCCATACAGCAAAAACAAGTTTGAGTGATGGAGCTTGGAGTCGAGATGTTGGGAAGAATTTGGCATGGGAAGGGTTTTCTAGTCACTAGTAGCTTAGGAGAAGCTCAAATAAAACTTCCAACAACCCTACGAAGCCCAGTTTTGGACTGAAGGCTGAATGCCTTGATTTAATTTTATTACACAGAAGGTATCACAATGAAATTCCCTATAAGCAACTAGATACTTGCCCCCAGCATTTAGCAGACACCGGGCTTCCCTGGTATCTTAAGTGGTAAAGAATCTGCCTGCAATACAGGAGACACGAGTCAACCCCTGGGTTGGGAAGATCCCCTGGAGGAGGGCATGGCAACCCACTCCAGTATTCCTGCCTGGAGAATACCATGGACAGAAAAGCCTGGAGGGCTACAGTCCACAGGGTCCTAAATAGTCAGACATGGCTGATGAGACTGAGCATGCACTCACACACACGCAATCATGAATGAAGCAAATCCAGTAATTACATGAACTCAGTGTAGAAAAATATATGTTTCATTTGTTGTTGTTATTTGAGAGATAACAGTGTTAAATGACAGGCACCAGAGAAGCTGTGAGAACTTAAAAAATATGGAGGAAACAAGAGAGTGTTTAGGAAATATTAAAGTGAGCTTTGAATTAGAGTATTTTTCATGTTCTTGCTGCTGCTGCTGCTAAGTCGCTTCAGTTGTGTCCGACTCTGTGAGACCCCCCCTAGAGATACAAATGAAGATCAGATTCTTTACTAATGTTCTAGCTTGGAGTCAAACTCAGGGCACACAATGCGGAGTTTGTGTCCAGGCTACAGAAGAGTTGTTGAATCCTATCTCCTGATTTAGGTAGATATTTAGGTAGATATTCCACATGTATTATTCCATTTCCTTTTCACAACTTTATGAAGAAGAGAGAGGTAACTTCCTCTAGTAAGTGGCATAATTAAAATTCCAAACTAGGTTGGATTGACTCTATAGCACATGTTATTTCCACTACACCAGGAATTCATGAATCATTCTCGTAATGTATGTTCTTTATTATGTCTAACTAAGAGCAGACTTTCAGAAGCAGCTGATAGTAGTTATTAATTATTGTCAGAAGCAGCAGCTTAGTAAAATTTATTACCATACATTTCGTAAACATTATTATTATTCAGGTAAACAAATACCAAAAATCTCATTCAACAGGTCAATTCATTCACCTACTTTGGCTGCATTTTGCAGCCCACTCACCATCATTGGCCATCGTGATAAACTACTTTTCAAAATAATTAAATATTTCACAGGGCACATAGATACATTTCTGGTCAACTCACTTCCATTATTAAAATCTGTCATTATGGTTTTTTTAGGACAAATTCGTTTTCCATGTTGTATAATGAAGCATTTTACATCAAGTACAGTTTTTTCAAGAGCTGGAGCAATTTCAAGAGTCCTTTTAAGAAAAAAATTTAGGTCTTCTAAAAGGTACTCACTTGGCCCACTTCCATGGGCAAGTTGGCCCACTGAAAGAAAATATAGTTTGAGTTCAACTTTTATAATATAATATTAACTCTGTATCACTCACATCTAGTTGGTAAAGCCTATGAATTTTTTTTTTCAGTTAGTAATACAAAGAACTCATGAATTGGCTTTCATTCTATCGTTGTATAAAACTCATTTGAGAATAACTATTCATCTCTCAAAATTCTCTAAGCTTCATCCTATAATAAGCTGCTGCTGCTGCTAAGTCACGTCAGTCATGTCTGACTCTGTGCAACCACATAGACGGCAGCCCACCGGCTACCTCACCAGAAATCCACATGCCTGGACTTTACTCTCACAGCTCTCTGAAGCAGTATTGCCTGATACACAATGTGTGCACACATGTGGGTTCCTGTTCTAGATTCTCCACTTACTAACTCTGTGACCTTCAGAAAATTACTTAAATTTCTTCATTACAATTTCCTCACCAGTAGGATAACTTTGGAAGTTCAGTTCAATTCAACAAACATTTAGAGTATCTATTACATAACTATGCCTTGTGCTGGAGTCAGGTATAAAAAATTAGTTCATCATTGAGCCAGTATTTATTTTGAGCAAACACTATGTATTACTCACGGTCTTAAAGACTAAGGTTAAATCTTTGAACCAGGCTGACAAATTTCTTGTTCTCATAGCTTATATTTTAATAAAATATTCAGAAAATAAACAAGGAAACCAAGATCTAATTCAACATAAATTCAAGTAAGTGATAGGCATTAGGAAGAAAATAAAGCAGAATGAGTAGGTGACTTGGGGAATATGTCTGCTTTAGAAACAATAGCCAGAAATGATACCATCTAGGAGGTGAACATTTGAACAGAAAAATGAATGATAAGGAAAGATGATCAAGAAATCTCTATATTCAAGGAGCTTATTGTCTAGCAGGGCACAGAGAACAAATGTATAATTTCAGTAAGTGCTAAATTGAAGTTTGTAGACATCTCTTAGTACAATGTGTTTGAACAATGTAAAAGTGTCCTAGATGAAGTCATGCCCAAATAGATATTCACTAAATGTCAGTCATCTTTTCTCTCTTTAAGATTTAACATGGTGTCCTTCCTTTTAATCAATACAAGGGAGAATTACTCAAGTCTTCATAGTGACTTTTAGGATCAGAAACAATAAAAATTACATCATGCCACAGAATTCTCTTTTTGCTTCTACTAGCTATGGTTCTTAACTTCTGCCCCAAACCACTATTTCCTGTTGTGTTTTTTTTCCAATCATTTTTATTGTTTTAAGGTCACAAGCTATCTTGATCTTTTTTGTATCTAAACAGGGAATTAATGTTTTAAGCACAAAAAACATGTTCACTCATTCCAGTTATTTTTGTGTCTGGTATTTAGAAAAAGTGCTTGTCCAACTCTTGTGACCCCATGGACTGTAGCCTGCCAGGTTTCTCTGTCCATGGGATTTTCCAGGCAAGAATACTAGAGTGGGATGCCATTTCCTTCTCCAGGGGAACTTCCTGACCCATGTCTCCTGCATTGCAGACAGATTCTTTACCACTGAGCCACCAGGGAAGACAAGAATCCCTCTACCTCTTCATAGTTCAAACACAAGCAATAGGATGAGTGTGTAAAGAGCCTAACCGTAAAAAAATGCAGCTGTATTCATACAGTTAGAGTGAGGCCAGGGCACTGATCATGGGAGAGAGGCCAAGGATTAGTGTTCAATGTAAGGAAATGCGAATATTCAACTAAAGATAAGTCTAGAACCACACAAGACAGGAAGGACATGAGTACTGTTAGCTGAAGTGATAGAACAAAGTCTAAGTCTCAGTTCTTGTTAAACTTGCATGGGCACTCAAGGAAGTGACAGCATTTGCTAGGGAGTGGGGAAAGTTGTGTGGAGTGGGGAAAGTTGGGTGAACTGAGATTGGCCTGATCAAATGGGCTCAGGGAAGCTTTAGCAGAAAAATATGGGCCCAAGGAAAATTATTCCAGTCACTGTAGAGGTTCAGGTATGAAAGTAAGATTCCAGGCTGCAAGTCAGAGGGCCTAGGCAAGTCTTGATCCAGGACTCATTTGTAACCAGTGATATTTTCACTCCAAGAGAAAAAAGATGTGGTCCAGAATCTAGCATGAAGTTAAATGGCCTCAGCAGTAAAATTTCTCAGTAAAGGGGTAGAAGCTGTGTAGCTTTACAAGTCATACAAGAGATGGTGACAGATTTGGAAGTACTCAGAGTAGCTATCGTATAAGTAAATGGAACACAAAGGATTGTCATGCGTTCAGGATTTTACACAGGTGGCATACATAGCTAGGTGAGGTTGATGCATCTTTTGATGCTTATTTTCTTCTAGTAATTTACTACTTACAGATATGATTTCTATTTTTGTAATGCTTAAAATTTGATGTATATAAAGTCCTGAGAAGCCAGATTTTAAAAAATCTGGCACCAAAAAGCAAAGGTACACCTCTGATGGCTAGGATAGCAAGAAGTCTCAATCTTTTATTTATATTGCAAAAGAAATAAATAAAATTCCTGAACTTCCCTGGTGGTACAGTGCATAAGAATCTGCCTGTCAGTGCAGGGGACACAGGTTCGATCCCTGGTCCTGGAAGATTCCACGTGCCACAGAGCAACTAAGACCATGTACCACAACTACTGAGCCTGTAAGCTTCAACTACTGAAGCGTATGTGCCCTGGACCACAAGAGAAACCACTCACTGCAACTAGAGAATGCCCGCATGCAGCAATGAAGCCTCAATGCATATGTGTATATATATATATATATATATATATATATATATATATATATATCTCTTAAATATATATATATATGTTAAAAAAAACCTCTTAAGCACGTGAAAGATTATCTTTTGCCTGAGGGATTTTGTGTTCATAAACTGACACTGATAAAATCTCCAAGAGAAATATGTTTATTGTACCTAGTGACTAGGCTAGAAAGGAAGAAAAGTCCTAGTCCTTTGGTGAAGACAGACAGCCATAGAGATGATGGATGTCTGGAACAGGAAGAGGCATCCATTAAGCCAATCACAGTTGGCACCCTGTTTCAGCACAGAATGTTTGACACTTACTCACAAGTTACTGAAATGATTATGTGCTCAGAGTGAATCCATGTGGGCAAACCAAAACTTTCACTGATGAAAAGAGAACCTGTTATAATATTTTAAAGGGTGACTCAAAGAGATTCAGCTTTAAAGCATAATTTTTTAATAAATTCAAAGGAAATTCCAGCACTGACACTTTAATAAATACATTGATAGCCAACCTGTTTTGTTCTCTATGTTGTCAGCAGTGAAATGAAATTAGATTTAATAAAAGTTTATATAGTACAATGTGATTCAGACTATCTAATCAAACTATGATTCACTAATTTAAAAAAAAAAGTCATAATTCTCTTTCAAATAGGGTACACAGGGATGCCAGGGAGGCTTAACATGTCAATCAACCAGTGAGAAACAAAATATTGTAATATTTCATAAATAAAAAAATAGTAATCAATTACTCTTATATAGTCCTTTATAGTTTTATATAATGGATTACAACTTTGACTGTAACTCAGCTTTTAATCACTAGTAGAAACAACTGAAAATAGCATATGAGACCCTGTCCCTCCTCCTGGGCAGGGGAGGTCAAGTTTCCCATGGGCAGAGTTGGAAGTAGCAGCATGAGAGCCTCTTGAATTTTTCTAGAGAAGGATGGATTCTAAGTTTAGGAACCAAGAGTCTAAGAAGATGGCAAGAGGTTCTGAAAACAAGTCCAAGGACAGGGGATGCCAGGGAAGATAACCATTTGTCATTTGCATGGTTTGTGTATGGGCCTCTCAATACTGCCCTCCTGGGCCCTTGTAACACATTTCAGAGAACAAATGCTTAGTTCCAAAATAGTAACAAAGAATTGTAAAAAGTCTCCTTTAAAAAAGCTTTAAAAAATTAAGTATATATTGGTTATTCAACTAAAAGTCACAGGTTCAAATACTTCATCATTTTTCTCCTGCTACTGCATTATTTATGTTGATATGTCCACAGCATGAGAAAATGAAGGAGAGCTGAGGATAGGCTAATATTCTGTAAGAACATCCAAATTCCCTGTATCTTTGCATCACACTTTCTCAATCAACATAAATCAATAAATACATAATTGCACACACAAGGACCTTAGGGTAAAAAGAAGGTCAAAATGTGGTTTATGCTATAGAAGAATTTTGGGCTAGTAGAAAAGACAGAAATGTAAATGTCATACAATACTGTGACACAATGAGCCACTGTGCTTTGTTCTGTGTGCAGGATCAGAACCCCTGGGTGAGCTATATGGTTGTTCTATGCCACTTCTGGGCTTCACAGCTGGCAAAGAATCCACCTGCCAACGCAGGAGACACAAGAGCCATGGGTCTGATCCTGAGTCAGGAAGATCCCCTGAAGTTGGAAATGGTAACTGACTCCAGTATTCTGGCCTGGAAAATTCTATGGACAACAGAGCCTGGCAGGCTATATAGTCCGTGGGATCTACAAAGAGTTGGACATGACTAAGCATGCACGCATACTATGGTATGCCATTTCCAACAGTGAGAAACCCTAATTTGGAAAGTGGTGAACTGGTCTCACATTTCTCTTTTTTCTTTTTTTTAAGCATTTCTATACCCTTTCTTTGGAGAAGGCAATGGTACCCCACTCCAGTACTCTTGCCTGGAAAATTCCATGGACGGAGGAGCCTGGTAGGCTGCAGTCCATGGGGTCGCTAGGAGTTGGACACGACTGAGCGACTTCACTTTGACTTTTCACTTTCATGCATTGGAGGAGGAAATGGCAACCCACTCCAGTGTTCTTGCCTGGAGAATCCCAGGGACGGGGGAACCTGGTGGGCTGCCGTCTATGGGGTCGCACAGAGTCGGACATGACTGAAGCGACTTAGCAGCAGCAGCAGCATACCCTTTCTATGGTTCCCAAGCCTAAAAATTATTCATGGCCCTCAAATACTCTCCTTTAAAACTCTTCCATAGTTTTTCACATTTAGAATAAAAGTTAAATTCCTTTCTCTGGTTAATAAGTCTATAAGATCTAGCCCCCAAATCCTCTCCAAGCTCATCTCACTGATTCATTAGATTTCACACATTCTGGTCCTTTAGAGAAGTCCCTTTCAAACAGTAATGTGCAAACAAAACCACTGAGGTCTTGCTAAAAATGCAGAATTTTGCCTGTTAAGATTTTCATTTAGTCAGTTTGGAGCTGCTGCTGCTGCTGCTGCTAAGTTGCTTCAGTTGTGTCCGACTCTGTATGATCCCATAGATGGCAGCCCACCAGGCTCCCCCGTCCCTGGGATTCTCCAGGCAAGAACACTGGAGTGGGTTGCCATTTCCCTCTCCAATGCATGAAAGTGAAGTCGCTCAGTCTTGTCCACAGGAGAGGGGGATGTAATTCTTATATTTGTAAAAAGCTCCAAAGTGATGCTGATGGTACTGGTCCTGGGATCACACTTTAAGTAGCAATGTGCGAGCTCATTCCAGACACAGCACTATGAGCAGCAGTGAAATTCACCAAGCACATGCTCCACTTAGAAACACAGTGCCTGTTTTTCCTTCTGGCAGCAACTTGCTTCCCTCACATCTTTGTATAGCATGATTTGTCATGCAGGTATCTGCTCAAATGTCAGCTCTGGAGATAAGTCTTTCTTAATAACCCTATCTAAAGTGGCCCATCCCATCACTGATCTGTAACATTCAACCAATGCTTCTTCCTATTTTATTTTCTTAATTACTCTGTCATCTTCTGAATTTTCTTCATTGAACTATTCATTTCCTAGTAAGTTCCATGAAACAATGGCATGGACTGAACTGTTAGCATGGTTTCTCAGCACATAAAACAATACCTGATCCAAAGGGCTGGCTTTATGGATACATAACCTGTGCAACTTCACTTGGCCTTCTGTTTAGTTTAATACTGCTGTCACCATCTAGACAATAATAATTTTATCTTTGAACTTGTGCTTTTTAAGTAATGGGACAATGAAGCATGATGTAAGTAGAAGAAATTCACTCAAAATATGTCTTCTTTGCAGCCCCATTCTCATATTATGTTTGTGATGTCCCATGAGCAGAAAATTCTGACAGACCCACATACATGGAACTCAAGAAGACTCAAAGTTATTACAATTAAGTGAATTTCTTATTTACTTACTTATAAGGTAAATGGGGCATTGACCGCCCCAGGAGACCACACTTTCTATCTAAGCCAGAATTCGCTTCAAAAATGCAAAGAACAATGGAGTTCTAAGAAACATGAATGGCCCAGGAAATCTATTACCATGTTACTTCCCTAGTCCATCACTTAACACAGAAAATTACGTACAAGGAAAGGGAAGATAAGGAAAAACACAGTTCCTTCTCTCTTTGGTCCTCCCTTACTAAGGACAAAAGGAGACAGTGCTAATAGAATGTGTACATATTAAGAAGTGAAATAAAAACAGTTGAATTAGTTCTCTGCAATATTTCTACTGTTTTATTGAAAACAAAGTATATACATATGTGAGGTATGAGATATGAATTAAAATGAAATGCAAATTTTGGGTAGTCTGGATATGGATTAAATGCTCTTACACTTTCATTTAAAATTGACACTGCACAACATAATGATGAGTAAAATTCATGCTAATTAAATATTTTAATTTTTTCTTAATTAAAACAATTGCAAAAAGACAAAACAAAAAAAAACACAAAAAATAATGACACATCAAAAGAGAAAAGAATGAAGAAAGAAAAGACTTTATAGTTGATACTTTTAATGGAACTTTTCCCTGATTTTTGGACAAGGAACCCACATTTCATTTTCTGCTGGGTGCCAAAAATTGTGTAGCCCATCCTACTGATCCACAGAAGCACATGTTGAATGGTAGAATTGTACATTTACTATGTGGTGGGTGCTATGCAAAGCCCTCTGTATAGATTGACCTTATTTTATCTGCACAATAACCTTTTAAAATAGATGTTACTGTTTAATAGATGAGAAAACAAAGGCTTAGGAAGATTAAGTAATTTAGCCAATATCTTAAAGGTTACTGGTAAAGAAGCTAGATTTCAGACTAGGATTTAAGTCTGTAGGATCCTAAAGCCCACCTCTTGATGACTCTGCTGTAATTTCTCCCAGAAGTCAGTCTTATTCCAGGCTTTGCTTGGGCTCCTGGAATATTCCAGAATGGGCCCAAGATTCTATTCTGAAAAAACAATACTGATCTCATTTCTACCTTGTTCCTAAGGACTCTCAAAAGTCTTCAGTTCTGTATCTATACCCAGATTTTCACATGGATCCATGTAAATAATTCACAATTGAGGAGGTGCCAGACACCAATTAAATCAAATTTCTCAGAGTATTTCAATATTTGTGTCTCAGAGACTAGGGGACTTTTAACCTTATTTTGACATTTTATTTAGATCTCCAAGATGAAGACCATTTCATTAGGGTCTTTTAAGTGTTTCTAGCTATATTCCAGAGCACCAAGAAACAATGTCTTTCAGCAGTTTTAAAATTCTTTGCCCAAATCTCACTGGCAAATGTAAGTATATCTTTTATTCATGCTGTTGAATAAAAGTCTCTGCCTGGATATGCATGATGTTTAAAATATTTTAAATAATGCTCACTATGGTAACAATATATTTGAAGTTTCTGTCATTTGGAAATTAAAAGTTTCAATTAGAGAGTGAAATATAGTACCAAACTCTTGAACATTTAGTATTAATGAAAGGGGAAAAAAAATCAGTGTGTGATCATATATCAAACATCTCATGTTTTTATTTTAGTATTTATTAGCAGATAGGACCTATTTATCTAACATATTTGTGATTAAATTTATTTTACCATTATAGTTTTTAAGTCAAATATTTACTTTTCATATACATTTTTGATACGAATATTTATTACTATAAATCCATTTTGAGATGAGATGTGTTGTAATAGGTTCAGTATGTATAATGAGGCCTAATCACAGGCACTTACCTTCGCTCTATTTCAAGGTACAGAGCTCTAGATAATTACATGGTAACATATTCATACATCATGAGTTGTAAGAGATTTTCAAATACTTCTAATTTTGTTGATATTAACATCTTCAAATGGCTATATTCACTTTTTCCTTGCAGTTTAAAATCCATCACAGGTACAAGATTAAGTGACAGAGCCATGTGGATATCATTTAATTTGGACTCATAATAAAATAAATCACTTAATTATAAACTTCTCTAACTTTTAAACTCTGCTTTTGTCTGTTAGAGAAGCCAGTTGCTTTTGCTCTTAATATAAGCAAAGAAATTACAGAGAAAAACTGGAAATTCTCTTAGCCTCAACCTCCTTATTTCTAAAATGAAGGCGAATGGACTTGACTTTCAAGGGACATTCCTTCTCTATGAATCCAGAAGATTTATTTTTCTCCTTTAATATGAACCAGACATTATTTCACCTTCACTTTGATTTGACGACTAATATTACTTCTGTGCATTTAGTCAAAATAATATGAAATTACACAAATACTCAAACAAAAAGTTCTCATGCTCATTATAATTGATAGGACAATTTGGGTGAATTTTTAAAGCATTTACCTCAGTTCCTTGCTTCATCTGGGAATTGAGATAAATATCGATATTATGCATGGTACTATATTTTTAAATGTTAATTATCATCTGCTGTTGTCATGGGTTGGGAAATTTTTTCCCCCATTTCTTAATTACATGATGCCCTACCAGTGCTTGCTTGGTGAACAAAGGATGACCGAAGTAAGACAAAGAAGAAATTTTTGGTTAACCTGAATGAAATACAAAGCACTTTCACATTTTATACATTTCCAAAGTAAAACAACAACAACAATTATAACACCAAAGTGCTTGTGTATGCTTATTTGTGTGTGGGGTGTGGGGTGATGTTAGGGTGTATGTGGGTGTGGGTGTGAGTGTGTGTGTGCCAAAGAGACAGGGGAAAAGAAAAGAAAACACAAAAATGGAGAGAATAAGAAAAAAATACAAATGATTCACTGTCTCAAAACTCTCTAAACTAAGATTCAAGATGTAATGTATCAGTGAATGCCCTCCCTAGGTCTCAAAAACTAAAACATAAAATATACTTGGGCAAATGATCAAAATAATTTCCATATTTATTCTGCTTTTAGAGCAGTTATTCTCAACCTCAGGCTGCACATTAGAATCATCCAGAAAGCTTTTAAAAAAAATTTCTGAGCCTCACATCAGATCAATTAAAATCAGATACTGGGCAGGACTGGACATTCCTACTGTTTTAAAAGCTCCCTTAGGGATACTAATGTGCAGCCAGGGTTAAGAGCATTGATTTATAGTAAACCCTATTATACAGTGTGGTAAGAAATCTGCATTTAAATTTTAAGTGAGAACACCAATTTTTAAGAGTTTGAAGTCACCTTACCAAGTTGATGATACATTCTGTCCATTCTTCAATTATGACTCAAACCAGAAATCAAAAGTACCTAAGCCCATGCTGAGCTGGTGGGACTATGAGTCAGTGATCATACAGCAGCCTTGAAAAGAGTGCCTTTCTTGATGCATGCTGGCCCTGTTTCCACGGTGGCCATCTCTCCAGGTAAACTCCAGAGAACAAAACCACCCTGCCTGACATGGGTTTTCAAGCCTTTTTTTTTTTTCCCCCCTGTTTGAAACAGTTAAATCGAGGTAAAAATGTAATATTCATAGGATACATTGAAGCTCCCTAGCCTGGAAATTTTTATTTCTTTGCCAAAGGAAGGTAGAACAGTTTTCAGGCAAAAAATATTAAAATAAAAATTGCCTACATTAAAAAAATTCTCTTTTATTGGTTTCTTACCAAAGTGAAATGTGACCTGCTGCTTGGAGGTCACTCCCAGGATTAATAATCTCCAGGTGTATTCAAAACTATTAACTGCCTCTGAAGGGAGCAAAAGGAGGCTTCCAGAATCCTGCTATTTGTAGGAGAGATACTGAGCTCAGTGTTTGCTGCTTCACTGAGTTCCTGTGGCCAAGGTATTCATGTTGTGCTTAAACTAGGAAGCTTGAAAGGAATAACTTGGGCAGAGAACTTTGTTGTGCTAGCATGAATGCACTGAAGACCTTGTAAAGAAGCTTGTTTGAATTACATATATGTTAAACAGTTTCAGAACCGTTTCCACTTTAGGGTTTTGCACAATAAACCCCAAATTGCACTTTTGACTACTGAGCTGAGTCTTTTTTACTTGCTTTTTCCCCCAAAATAATAAATCCCCTTAATGATGACTGCATAGCACTGTCGCACACTGACACAGTCTATTTCTTCAACCTCTATGTCATTAAAAGATGCAACTTATTTATGATGATTAATAATAATGAAATATGTATGAAGAAATAAATTATACAAATGCTGAACTGTACATAATAGGGAGAGAGAGAAATGGCCAGGCCCTAGCTACCTGCCCCCCAGTACAGACACTGGACAGCAGAACAGTTCTCTCCAGCTAATTTTCCTCTGGGATGGTAACTTAGGAAGCAGGTTATGAGAAAGTTTGAAAGGTGTTTTGACAGGTTCAAACTCTTTTTTTAATCATGGAGTTGTAAAACCCAATTTCTCCCCCGACCCAGCTTTTACTGTTGCTCTCACATCACATTATTGAAGGCAGCCTAGAACGCCTGAGTCAATGCCAACTGACGGCAAGTGTCAAATCTTTTGTCTCAGCTGACACAGAAATGCCACGTACCCTCCCAGTGCTCTTCCTGAATATCCATAACTTAGCACTCAGGATGTGGGTGCTAAGCGGGGTAAGGGAAGGAGTGCATCTCACAGAATCACCAGTGTGAGTGGATGTGCAACAAGACAGGAGCTGCCATTAGGTGACTGGTTCAGAGATGGCTTATCGCCCTAGCGCACTCGTGAATTCGTAATCACTCCTGGTGCAACTGCTTCCTCTAGTTGGCATGTTTATTCTGAGTCAAAGATATTAAGACAGGCAAGCCCAAGTCTCATGATTTTCACGTTTTTATAAATAAGTGGATGCAATTTTTAAAAACACAAATCACTGCTTCTACAAAATTAAAGCAATCTAACACAGAGTCGGACACAACTGAAGCGACTTAGCAGCAGCAGCAGCAACACTTCTGCTAAAGCTGAAATTCCAGACTCGTGGCTGAAGTTCACAGGCACAAGCAGCAGCCTTTCCACCCCATAGAGGATCCAGCTACATTGTTTTCAGAAGACCTGGTTTAAACTGGCTCGTGAAATCCCCCATTTTGGAAAAGCTAGTTGAGTCTTGGAATATCAGGAACAAAAATAAAACTACTGCTTTGCTTTCCAACAGAATAAAATTCGCAACCCATGAGACCCTTGAGGAATACTGAAGACCATTTCTAACCACATCAGTGAGTGATCATGCCCTACAGGCTTATTGCTGTTATTAGCTATTTCCAAAACCTTTTGTCAAATTAATCATTTCACAGACGTCTCACACACACACAACAGATGTTCTTACAGATAAATTATGTGACAGAGAGAGAAACATGACACTTTTAGGAGATAAATATTAAACTAAGTCAAAACAAAATATGGGGCTGACAATCCCTGTAGTAATTTTTATTGTCACATGGAAGGGCCTGATTACTTTGGATTCACTTTTGTCAGATGGAGTTCATAGAAAATTTAGATTATTAACTGTAGACAAAGTCAATTTATAACTGTATGTTTATTTGTGATTTTTATTGATTATGATGTGTCGCTCCATTAGAATGCAAACTCTGTGACAGCAGTCATGAACCTGGCTTTACTCAGTACTTTGGGAGTTTCACTTTGTTTTCTTTGGGGGGTTTCCCAGTACTTTGCACTAAGAAAACTGAACTTAGTTAAAAAAAGAATCTCACCATAAAGGGAGAAGATTTGAATCCTCTGTTTTACATTATAGATGGTTTGTTTGAGAATTAGATCTGCCATTACGTGCTTCAAATGCTTAACTCTTTCAATTCAAAATGAAACTTGAACATGTTATGAAAATGTCCCACAATAGAATCAGTAAGTATCTTGCATTCATCAGAAGGCAGTAATATATGTTTTTATGATTGGAGGCCTCCCTGTCTAATTCACAGCTTTCAAAGCTCTAGTAAGAAAACTGAATGACCCACTAGTTTATAATTCATCTCAGTTTAAACTTCTGAATAATTTCTTTTAGTTTACCATAGTCATTTCATTACATGATTAAACTTTAGCTCATGTAAAATCTAAGTCATAGGAAATAAATTTGAGTAACAGATACCTTAAAATAAGAAGAGTCACTATTTGATAGTGGTTATGAAATTTATACTTGCAAAGTTTCATTGTGGATAACTAACAAAAACATAGATTCCTAGGTTCCATTCCCAGAATTATTAAGTCTGGCTTGGGACTAGGAATCTGCATTTTAAACTAATACTATACCTTGAGCTCTAGGTGTGAGAAAAATATTTTGGAAAATACTGCCCTTGTATCTTAGGTTTGAATTTAGCTTTTATTTCGGGGGGGAAGGGAGAGTAAAAGTTTTTCATTTGTAAAACTTGACTATAAAATTGTTTTCTATTCTGTGATGGAGACCATCCTCTCCATCAGTTAATGAATTTCTCTGCATAAATAGTGATCAGTCTTGTGAGGTGACTTTCTGCAAATTGTTTTCTCCTTTGAAAATGGTTGGTTTATTTCACTTCATGTAGCTCCAAGAAGAATGCTTGCTTGCTTGCATATGTGTGCAGTCATGTCTAACTCTCTGCAACCCCATGGACTGTAGCCCACGACATTCCTGTGCCCATGGAATTTTCCAGACAAAAATACTGAAGTGTGTTGCCATATCTGTCTCTGGGGTGTATTCCCAACCGAGGGATGAAACCCACATCTGCATCTCCTGCAGTGGCAGGTGGATTCTTTACCACTGAACCACCTGGGAAGCCCTCTAAGAGTGGGAGTATGCATTATGGACAAGTAAGACTTGCTGAAGTATTGGAGGTAAGTAAACTGACCTTCTAATAGCAGCAAATCAGATCTGAGGGGAAAGACAGAGAGCGCTCTACCGGGAGAATATGCCCTAAAGACTCTGAGAGGGCTCTGTTTCCATCTTAAGATTTGTACAACTTATCTGTTGTCTCTCTACATAAAGTCCGCTCCCTTTTCCAAGAAAATCACCATACTACCCATCATTCTACTGCTTTTTTTTCTTCAAAGCACTAAATATCATTTGAAATGTTCACAGTAATTTGTTTGTTAACATAGTTTTTTGTTTTCTTCTCCAAATAAAATGCAAATGCTGTCAAACCAGGACACTTAACTGTCAGTTAGGTTCAGTTCAGTTGCTCAGATGTGTAGGATTCTTCGCGATCCCATGGACTGCAGCACACCAGGCTTCCCTGTTAATCACCAACTCCCGGAGTTTACTCAAACTCATGTCCATTGAGTCGCTGATGCCATCCAACTATCTCATCTTTTGTCATTCCCTTCTCCTCCTGCTCTCAATCTTTCCTGGCATCAGGGTCTTTTCAAAAATCAGTTCTTCACATCAGGTGACCAAAGTATTGAAGTTTGAGCTTGAGCATCAGTCCTTTAAATGAACACCCAGGACTGATCTCCTTGCAGTCCAAGAGACTCTCAAGAGTCTTCTCCAACACCACAGTTCAAAGGCATCAATTCTTTGGTGCTCATCTTTCTTTATAGTTCAACTCTCACATCTATACATGACTACCGGGAAAGCCATAGCTTTGACTAGATAGACCTTTATTGGCAAGTAATGTCTCTGCTTTTTAATATGCTGTCTAGGTTTGTCATAAATTTTCTTCCAAGGAGTAAGTGTCTTTTAATTTCATGGCTGCAATCACTATCTGCAGTGATTTTGGAGCCCAAAAAATAAAGTCTGACACTGTTTCCACTGTTTCCCCATCTATTTCCCATGAAGTGATGGGACCAGATGCCATGATCTTCATTTTCTGAATGTTGAGTTTTAAGCCAACTTTTTCACTGTCTTTTACAGTCAAATACAAAAGAAGAGCAGATGGACAAAGAGCAATAACAATAATCACAAATCCTAAAAATAAAATTCCAATAATTGAAATAATAGCATTTTTAAACTTCCTTAAAAGTCATGATAAACTTTAGATGTGATCTTGGTAAAGAAAGAATCGTGAATTAGAAAGCAGCAGTACTGGGGTATTTTATTTGTAGGATATGTAATTGCTTTTATTGTTCTTATTATTGTTGATTTTGTTTTATTTCCATCTGTTCTTGATTCATATGTGCCTGAGAAAGACTGGCATGTTTACTGATTTCATGGTATTTACATGTTAATTGAGGAACTAACAAAAAGATCAGGTTAAGATATGTACGAACAAAACTAGTGAAGTTAATGGAATTCCAGTTGAGCTATTTCAAATCCTAAAAGATGATGCTGTGAAAGTGCTACACTCAATATGTCAGCAAATTTGGAAAGCTCAGCAGTGGCCACAGGACTAGAAAAGGTCAGTTTTCATTCCAATCCCAAAGAAAGGCAATGCCAAAGAATGCTCCAACTACTGCATAATTGCACTCATCTTACACGCTAGTAAAGTAATGTTCAACATTCTCCAAGCCAGGCTTCAGCAATATGTGAACCATGAACTTCCAAATGTTCAAGCTTTTTTCAGAAAAGGCAGAGGAACCAGAGATCAAATTGCCAGCATCTGCTGGATCATCAAAAAAGCAAGAGAGTTCCAGAAAAACATCTACTTCTGCTTTTGCTTGCATATGTGTGCAGTCATGTCTAACTTTCTGCAACCCCATGGACTGCAGCCCACGACATTTTGAGTGCTGCACTCAATATGCCAGCAAATGTGGAAAACTCAACAGTGGCCACAGGACTGGAAAAGGTCAGTTTTCATTCCAATCCCAAAGCAAGGCAATGCCAAAGAATGCTCAAACTACCACACAATTGCTCTCATCTCACATGCTAGTAAAGTAATGCTCAAAATTCTCCAAGCCAGGCTTCAGCAATATGTGAACCGTGAACTTCCTGATGTTCAAGCTGGTTTCAGAAAAGGAAGAGGAACCAGAGATCAAATTGCCAACATCTGCTGGATCATCTAAAAAGCAAGAGAGTTCCAGAAAAACATCTATTTCTGCTTTATTGACTATGCCAAAGCCTTTGACTGTATGGATCACAATAAACTGTGGAAAATTCTGAAAGAGATGGGCATACCAGACCACCTGACCTGCCTCTTGAGAAACCTGTATGCAGGTCAGGAAGCAACAGTTAGAACTGGACATGGAACAGCAGACTGGTTCCAAATAGGAAAGGAGTACGTCAAGGCTGTATATTGTCACCCTGCTTATTTAACTTCTATACAGAGTACATCATGAGAAACACTGGGCTGGAAGAAGCACAAGCTGGAATCAAGACTGCCAGGAGAAATATCAATAACCTCAGATACGCAGATGACACCACCCTTATGGCAGAAAGTGAAGAAGAACTAAAGAGCCTCTTGATGAAAGTGAAAGAGCAGAGTGCAAAAGTTGGCTTAAAGCTCAACATTCAGAAAACTAAGACATTTCTCCAAAAAAGATATACAGATGGCCAACAGACACATGAAGAGATGCTCTACATTACTAGTAGAGAAAAACAAAGGAAAACCACAATGTGATATCACCTCACACCAAGCAGAATGGCCATAATCAAAAAATCTACAAATAATAAATTCAGAGGCTCCCCTGGTGGCTCAGTGGTAAAGAATCTGCCTGCCAATGCAAGAGAAATGGGTTTGATCCCTGGTCTGGGAAAACCCCACATACTGGGGGCAACTAAGTCCACGTGCCGCAACTACAGAGCCTGTGCTCTAGAGCCCTGGAGCAGCAACCGCTGAGTCCATGTGCTGCAACTACTGAAGTCCATACACATATAAATGATCATTTTTGCAAAAAAATTAAAATCAAATCTCATAATTTTTTAAACTTACTCTTTTCCTAGTAATTCAACATTACTAGCAAATGAAATTGATTTTATAATAGCCCTTATAATTATTAATGACCTTTAGGCCTGACATGTGTAACAGATACATTCTCTGAGAAACTATGTTAACAAAAGGATCATGGATAGTATTCTATCCATGAGATTTTATTTTTAGCACCCAAATTAGATACTCACAGATTATTGATTGTGCATGGAAGTAAGCTGGTCATCATATTTTAAGACTATGTATCCTGATTTGGGTGAAAAACTCTAACTATATATGTTATATATGACTATGGTAACTATATATATACATATATAGTTTTCAAAAGATAATAAAGTATTATTTCACTTCAGTTCGGTTCAGTCGCTCAGTCATGTCCAATTCTTTGCAACCCCATGAATCTCAGCACGCCAGGCATCCCTGTCCATCACCAACTCCCAGAGTTCACTCAAACTCATGTCCATTGAGTCGGTGATGCCTTCCAGTCATCTCATCCTCTGTCGTCCCCTTCTCCTCTTGCCCCCAATCCCTCCCAGCATCAGAGTCTTTTCCAATGAGTCAACTCTGCGCATGAGGTGGCCAAAGTATTGGAGTTTCAGCTTTAGCTGAATGAACAATGAACACCCAGGACTGGTCTCCTTTAAGATGGACTGGTTGGATCTCCTTGTGGTCCAAGGGACTCTCAAGAGTCTTCTCCAACACCACAGTTCAAAAGCATCAATTCTTCGGTGCTCAGCTTTCTTCATAGTCCAACTCTCACATCCATACATGACCACTGGAAAAAACCATAGCCTTCACTAGATGGACCTTTGTTGGCAAAGTAATGTCTCTAATTTTAATATTCTATCTAGGTTGGTCATAACTTTCCTTCCAAGGAGTAAGCGTCTTTTAATTTCATGGCTGCAATCACTATCTACAGTGATTTTGGAGCCCCCCCAAAATAAAGTCTGACACTTTCCTCATCTATTTCCCATGAAGTGATTATTTACACTTGTACAAAACACATAGGAATACTAGTTTTTAATATCCTTTTTCAGACATAGTTTTACCCTCCTTGTTTAGGTGTGCCAATTAACATTTCTGGAAGAACTGAGATGTGCAGGAAGAATTCTGCTAGCCTTGGAATTAAGCTAAAAAAATTAGAAATTCCACAATCACATAGAATATAGTGAATGATCCCCTGACAAAGCAAACTTTAACTTTTCTAACCCTCAGCTATGTAGCTTACTTCAGCTATAATCAATAATGTTAAATGTGATCATGTTGTTGGGTTCTAGGTCCCAATTTTTATAATATTAATTCTAACTCTTATGCATTTGAATATCAAAGCGGCCTAGCCAATATGCACCAGTGAGAAAAATGTGCTTTTATATAACTTTTCTCCCAAATATTTTGTTTTAATGGCTAAGTTATCAGTCAGGTGAGAGGCTTTCATCATGCAATCAGCAAAAGTGACTATTAATTATTTCACAAAACTTCAGCATCAAATTTTTAGCATGAAAAATATAAACACTATCTAAGCATGTGAATGGCACCCACTCCAGTACTGTTGCCTGGAAAGTCCCATGAATGGAGGAGCCTGGTAGGCTGCAGTCCATGGGGTCGCTAAGAGTCAGACACGACTGAGCGACTTCACTTTCACTTTCCCCTTTCATGCATTGGAGAAGGAAATGGCAACACACTCCAGTGTTCTTGCCTGGAGAATCCCATGGACGCAGAAGCCTGGTAGGGTGCAGTCCATGGAATCGCACAGAGTCGGACACGACTGAAGAGACTTAGCAGCAGCAGCAGCAAGCATGTGAAAATATGTTTGAATATTAAAGTTCACATAAACTGCTAACATTATAATACCAATTGTGGCTAGAGATGGAACCACTGACATCATTTTCCCTCCAATAACTCTGAGTTCTTCAGTACATCCTAACATTCTGTCCCTCAAATCTGATTTTAAAGGCATATGGTATGGACCTTCTTCATTTTACATCATATATGTAATATGAAAATTAAGTCTGGAAATTATAATTTCCTATTGACTTACATTATAACTTTATACATGACTGAACTCTAATTAGCAGTGACATCTAACATGTAAGGTTTAGATCTCTTGGCCCACTAAATTTTGTTAAGAAGAGTGATCTACAACTAATGCTGACATGTAATAGGAGGGCAACTATTTAAAGAAATTCTTTTTAAAACTAAAAAATCACTTGGAACACAAGTTGTCATCCTTTTGTTCATCCCTTTGGCAAATCTGAACTCTGATATATCTGGTTTTATTACCAAAAGGGGCAACTGTAGTTAGTTTTATATAAATACAAAAAAAATGCTTAATTTTCTTTAATAACTGCTGTAACTGAACTAAACTAAATTTCTACTATGGAAATGTTTAATGTTAGTTAAAAGTAATAAAGGACTGTTCTACATGAAAAGCATAACAATGAATCTTTCCTTTAACAAAAGTTAAATTAATAACCGTAATTAATACATATCACAATTTATCTGCTTTATTATTAAAAATAGACACCCGTAGACTCTTACTGTTTTTGGTGAGATAAACTAAGGAGTTCCCCAGATGATTAGTTTGCCTAATGTGCTTTTACATGATAAAACAAACAAAAAAATTGAAAAACTTCACAGTAGAAAGCACTTTTAAAATATGTATTACTAGTATTCTCAAAATATTCTGAAAGTCACTATGGGAGCATTTCCTTCAAGTTGTGCATAAATCACTTTGCATGTTCACCAAATATCAGAGGAAGAGATGTCAGCAAATAGCTTCCTAAGCACAAGATATTCTTGTAGTTAAATATTTCATTTCTGCATGGGTGGCCATGAACATCTATGAATTTACTGGGCATTTGTAGTCTATGTGGCACAATAATAGGTATGTAAAATTGTATATTATCTCATTCAGATAAAAGATATGAGACCAATATGAGAACTATCAACAAGTTTAAAACATTTTATGCTCAGTTTTATTACATTCAGGACTATAGAGTAAATGTCTCTAATATAAATTTTCTTTCTTCTTGTGAATTCAAAGGCAGGGCTGTGGTTCATTACAAACATCAATAAACATCAACATACTAACTTTTTTTTTTTTAATCAGATTTTATCCTTCAGGACTTTGGTCCATATTTGAAACTTTCTTCTCTTTCTCCATGGTTTATTATTTTTTCAATTATTTAACAATATTTATATTGTGTTAATTTTGTACTAAATACTTTATGTGTGCTAACTTATTTGATCTTCATAGCAATTCTGCAAGGTAAGTGTTCTCATTCTCAATTTATAGTGGGTGACACTGGGGCACAGAGTGGGTGGGTGACTTGCCCAAGGTTACACAGCTAATAAAAGGCATACCCGAGATGTGATGTCAGCAGTCAGACTCCAGAGCCTGTGCCGTAACCATTTATCCTATGCTCTGCCTCCAATAATGACCTCAATGGGTGTTCTTTGGAAGGAATGATGCTAAAGCTGAAACTCCAATACTTTGGCCACCTCATGCGAAGAGTTGACTCATTGGAAAAGACTCTGATGCTGGGAGGGATTGGGGGCAGGAGGAGAAGGGGACGACAGAGGATGAGATGGCTGGATGGCATCACCGACTCGATGGACATGAGTTTGGGTGAACTCTGGGAGTTGGTGATGGACAGGGAGGCCTGGCGTGCTGCGATTCATGGGGTCGCAGAGAGTTGGACACGATCGAATGACTGAACTGAACTGAACTGAAGTTGCATACCCGAGCACTGATCATTTTATTTTGTATTTGTTGTTAACCTTTGCCAGTAATTGCATCCCAGTATCTATTAAATCTCAAGACTCACAAAAGAACAGGTTGTCTGTGAAGTTATCAAAAGCTGAATTCTCTGGACATCGCTGGTAGTCCAATGGTTAAGACTCTGCGTTTCCACTGCAGGGGCTGCAGGTTTGATCCCTGTTCAGGAAACTAAGATCCTGCATGCTGCATGGTGCAGACAAAAGAAGAAAATAACAACAACTGAATTCGCAATTTCAAGAGCAAGCATCCCACTCCTGGGCAGCCAGAGAGCCTGCCTGGCAGGAATACACCTTCCTACAAAGAAAGCATCAAGCCAGAAACCATAAGCTACTGTAGCACAAACTGCTTCCCAGGTGGCACAGTAGTAAAGAACCCACCTGCCAAAGCAGGAGACACAAAAGATACTGGTTAGATCCCTGTGTCATAAAGACCTCCTGGAGTAGAAAATTGCAACTCACTCCAGTATCTTGCCTGAAGAACCCATGGGCAGAGGAGCCTGGCAGGCTACGGTCCATGGGGTCACATAGCACAAACTAAAAGCAAAGCTCTATTACCTTTATATATATATATATATATATATATAAAGAATGGTAATTTCCTCTAGGAGAGAATCAAGGCTTAAAATGTTATACTTTATTTTTACTCAAACCTTTTTTTTTTTAATCTTTATTATCATGTAAGTACAAGCAGAGAGCAGTATTTTCATTTTATAGAAGGAAAAATTGAGATAAGGTGAGATTATATTATCATTAGAAGTTAAAAGTAGATGTTACATGGTGTGTTTTCTGGGTACCAGGAATACTCCCCCAAGCCCTAAAAGCTCTTCTGATATTTATAATTTGTGTTTGTTTAACTAAAACTCCATGCTTATGACTAGGGTTTGAGCAGTACTTGAAAGGAGATGTTATGTGGTAATACTAAACATTATTAATAATTTACACTTGTGTAAGTTCTTCTGAAAATTGATTTTTGAAGGGAGAGAAATGAGTAAGTGGGGGGGGGGGTATTAGGAACCCAAAGGAAAGCTTGCTCAGAAGACGAAGAGAGGTAAATGGAGAAAGTACACAGAAGGCAGCATTTAAGGACCCAAAGAGAAATTGCCTCTTTTGTTCCATGTAGAAGAGGGTTACAGTGAAAGCAAGCCTATCAAATTACTCTTTACTAATTGACAAAAGAATGGTCACAGTGATTTAACTATATAAACCAACTTATATAGTATTAGGATATTAAGTGTAAAATTGCAAGATCAGTTATTCAAAACTATAAATAAGCTTAAGTAGTTGAACTCAGGTACAAATCAAACCTCAGGCCAGTTGCTTCTAAAATTAATTGAAAAACAAAGCAAGGCAGGTACTGTTGAAACAAAAAGTGGGCCTCAAAGTATTTCCTTTGCTAAAATTTAAAGTACTACCTAGAACGGTGCCAGGAGTCCTGGTAAGACTTTGCTTAGAGAATCTATATACAGGGAAAAACTGTTACCCCGATTTTTCTTTTGCCTAATTCTTCCAGCCAAATAATGAAATGATACAAAAAGTGTGGTATGGACTTAATACAAGGAACCCTGGATTGGAATTCATTCTGCATGAGTAGAGAGTGACTCTTGTGATGTAGCAGTCTCCTGGAAATGCTAGCAGTCCAGGAAAATCAGCAAATATGGTAATTTTGTGGCTTCCATATAGCAGTTTTAGTAGAGGGTAAAGTTTTACATGTATCTACTAAAGGAAATATCAAAGGTGGAATACTTGTCTGTTTCACATATTATCATATTTGGCAGTTAAGAACTGTGAAGAGTCTGAAATTTACCCAACTTGCAGGCTAACAGGTTACCTTGCCACAGGTTCATAGATGCTGGTAGAAGAAAGGAGAATCCTGGTCAGAGGCAAAGAACCATATATTACTGATGGCAATATCAGCAGCCAGTGTTTATCAGTATTTGTGCCATTTCCCCAAGTTCCAATTCCAGAGAGCTAGAAAAGTAGGTCAGGTGGTGCCAAACAAGTGAGGGGCCCCAAGTTTAGGGCATCCACATATTTTATAAAGGGCAGTAAGCATCCCTGACTTTTGCCACAGAGGGTAATACCAGCTCCATTTTCCAAGGATGTTTACTATATAAACCTCTTTGAAAAGGTGATGTGGAACAAAGGCAATCAGTGCCTCTGTCCATGAGACATGCAGAAACAAGAGATCCAAAGGGGACTGTCCCTAACAACTGCAGATAGCTTGACTTTTTTTTTTTTAATTTAGACTTTCTAATCCATGAGACATGCAGAAACAAGAGATCCAAAGGGGACTGTCCCTAACAAACTGCAGATAGCTTGACTTTTTTTTTTTTAATTTAGACTTTCTAATCTTTCAATAATACTTGCTTATATTTTTCTTTGATCCAAAAATATGAGACAGATAAGAAAAATCCCTCAGCAATAAACTTCCAAAACTAAAAATACAGATGTACTGAACATTATGGTTCTACCTCCATTATCAAGTCTACTCCACTTTCATTGTGGAACAGAATGTTTCTGGGTAAAAGTGATGCTACCCCCAGCTCCTGATATGGTCTAAGACTGACATAAACCAATCAGCAAAATCCATTTCCCTTTCATTGTGATTGGTCTTAATAACCTACAATACATTTAAGTTAATCAGTACCTGGCATTCTCCTGGAAACAGGTATCTAGCTGAAGGCAGAGGGGAATGATGACCCAATGATTTTTTTTAACCATTTGAGCAAATTTAAATTTAAGATGCAACTAAAAGCATCCTTCCCAAGTGGCACTAGTGGTAAAGAACCCACCTGCAATGCAGGAGACATAAGAGACATGGGTCTGATTCCTGAGTCAGGAATATCCCTGGGAAGAGGAAATGACAATCCACTCCAGTATTCTTGCCTGAGAATCCCATGGACAGAGGAGCCTAGTGGGCTACAGTGTCCTTGGGGCCAAAAAGAGTTGGACATGATTGAAGCGATGCTGCATGCACAAAAGCAGCCTATCAGCACAGTGCTATTCAAGAAACCATGCCTTCTGGCTATTTTACACTACTTCAATATAATACCGTGCATCCATGGCAATAGGTATTCCATTTTGGAATTTAATATATAATTTCATCTTTGTTCTTATATTCTAAATGAATATCTTTACATAATGTCTTCTTTGTACATCTTGGAATTTCTAAGTTAAATTCTTGCTATTGAAAAGATCTTTAGACAGCTCAAAAGCAGTTTCAATGTTTTAAGAAGGATTAGACAAATCATAGATATCAAGAAAGTGTATCCAACTTAAATTCAGGGGATATATGTGTCCTGATAATTGGTGGAAGGAGATGCAGTCCAGGACACCAGAGCCAAAGATTTAGTAAAAGTGGCATAAACAACATTCATTCCAGAGTGGACACTGACACATTATTCTACGAGCTGTGGAATTACTGAATTACAAGCATGTTCATTATTTGCTTACAGGTGCTTAACCAGTTGGAATAGTCACATAAAAGATTGCTTCATCTCCAGAATAACAATGTTTTCAAGAGTTTCAGAGATGAATGTGAGCAAGTGAAGATTAACATTAGGATTTATTTTCTTCAACTCCAGTCTCTAAAAAATGTTAAGAAGAGTAATAAACCCAAGAGTTTCACAAACTGACCTCTTACCCGTTGAACTCCAGTAATCAGGTTCCAATCCCAGAAACCATTAGAAAAACACAAGCCACAATATTTTAAGCTCACCCAGATCCAGTATCTTAGAATAATGACCATTTATTTAATCTTCCATTCTGAAATAACTCTGAAGTGTATGGAACTGTATCAGGCACATATTAGCTGGTTAATAACATTAGCTATCATGATTATCATCACTGGAACAGTAACATATTAGAATAGACACATGATTTTTAACTTAATAATGCTTAAAAAATAATTTTTAAGTAAAATTTAAGTCAAATGATGCTATTTTAGTTCCATATTCATCTCAAACTTTCATTACTATATATATTGTTTGTAGGTTCTTTCCTTAAATGTGCATGGAAATTTTAAGATATTTTAAAATTGCAGTCAAGTTTAAAAATATGGTATAAATGCTTAAAATATTAGTTTATGAGTTATTTGGCAAGATGAGATTTTCTTTCTTCTCCCCATTTTCTTTCTTTGACCTTCCCACATTTGATAAATCAGTAGAGGTAGACTTATACAGTAACCCAGACATTATTCTCCTGAGAGGTGGTCAAAATTAGAAAGAAAACACTAAATGGTTTATAGTTATTTCTCCTTCATCAATGGAAAGACAAACTTTATCTTGAGGGCAGAGGACTAGAGACCAAGTGAGATTTTGCAGAAAACAAGGAGGAGATAGGTCAGAAGGGAAACGGGCTTCAAGATACCGATCCAAGGTTCAAACGGTAAGAACCACAGTGTCCTGAATAGGGCAAAAGATGAAATGCTTTGTGATATTCCTTGGACTGTTCATGCAAAGAATATTTTCTTTCCACTGAACTGTACTTACACAGTAATTACTAGATATTATGTACATAACAGAGGCTTAATGACTTCAGAAATACAGTATTTCAAAAGGTGAAATTACTTTTTTTTTGGTCAGTCCTTTCTCTGATCTTAGAAATAAAAAAAAAAAAAAGTAGCTTTCTCATCAGAAGAGTTGTGTGTTTTTCTTATTTACAGGGACATACTTTGTAAGTGTTGTCTGCTAAGTATCATTTATTAAATGTATCTAATAATTGTTTGCAAAATAACAGTAATTGTATCTTTTTTGAAAGGACAACTCACAGTTCTTCCAGAATGGAATGACTTCTTTCTGCTGTTCAACTGAGTAAACAACTAATAGATTATCCTTAGCTATTCCATATACTCCATTTATTCTACAGAAGCAAAATTGTGATGGATACAATTTACCAGAATCAAACACTGCTCTCTTCATCTTTCTTTTCTTTGTTGGCTGTAGCACTCACTATGTAATGGTTATATTGTCAAGATTCTACTAGATTGCAATTCATTTTCCCCTTGTTACCCAAGAGCCTAAAAGCAAATTCCCCACAATACATTAAGAGGCATAAAACAATTCTTGAAGAAAGAATCAGATTAGATATGAAGTAATACAGGAAAAGTTGGAGATGGGGAATTACACTTATCAAGTTGCACGTAAAGAAATGTCATTTGTGAGATCTCCAAGGAACCTGTTGCGGCTGTTTGATAAACTGTGCCTAGGATTTGTCAGGCTGCAGCATAGCTCTTGGATTCAAAGAAGTAAGTGTTCACTTATCTTGTAAAACCCGTCCCATGATGGACCAATTTGTCCGCCAGTGTTTATCCCTCCTTCAAAGTAGCTTCACTAAGTGGATTTTTCCTGAATAAAAGCTGATGTTGAGCTGCTATTTTTTTTCTCTTTCTGTGTGTTCAACCAAGTTCTTGGCTCATGAATATGCCTCCCCTTTTTCCTGGGCTTTTCCACAAATTTATGGAGGAATACGGAGGTAAGCCATAATTAAATGTGCATTGCTTGGAGAAGGGATGTCCAGGTAATTCAGATAATCTACTCATAATCCAAAACTCTCCTGTTCTACCTTTTTCTGATCTTATTCCTACAATGTATTTAAAAAGTAGTAAAGTCGGTTTCATCTCATTGTTTTAAGCCTGGCTGCCTTGTAATAAAGCCTCTAACAAGCAGTGAAATTATATAAGAGGCAAGATGCAAAAGATAGCAGGAAGAAATGCCAGCAGTGTCTAAGAAAGGAATCCTTTAAAAAAAAGTTTTCTGTAATTAATGCTTTACCTAACAAGCAAGAGGCTCATTTTCTGTTTATGTATATGTTTATTTTCTTTATAAAGTTCATGCAAGAATTTGGGGAAAGAAATATTCAAGCATTAGATTTGGGGGAAGGAACGATTCAAGTATTATTTTTCTACAAACATCTTATCTGTTTATGAACTTTTTAATAATTTTTGTTTACTTATCTGTCACCTAAAGAAATACCAACATCAAAAAAGGCCCTAATTTTAAACCTTTCCTTTTACCTTTTGACTTTCCTTTTTCTCTTTTTGACCTCATTGTACTTTAGTCTTTAAAGAAAAGGGGTGGGACAATCAACTAGTAATCTCGAATGATACCCTGCCATTTACTTGGAAATGAAAACATTTCCAAATACTTTTCACTCTAATAATGGAATCAGACAATTACAGTTTTAAGAGTTCTATAACTCTCATCGCTTTAGTGGTTTTCCAAATATTTTCATTATGTGATAGAAAATGGCTTTATGCTCAGTATACCAGATACATCTAACCATGAAGTTACTTACAGGGTAACTGAAAGGTGTTGGTCTGTGCTTTTATTGCTCTATTTATAGAATGAAAGCTAAACCTAACATTACCTTATAACTCATGAATAAATTACATAGTCAGGTCTCATATATACTTTTAAAATCTGAGTTCTTAGAGAGAAATAAAGCTATCCAAAATTTTAGTGATTTAGTTTCACAATGATCTCACTTTAAAAAAAGAAAATGTTTTTATCCAGTGACACTGCCCACCGCCCGACCCCCGCCCCACCGCCCCACCATCCAACAATGGACAGTTTTCTCTCCCACATAAAATCTGAGTCACAATCTTATAATTTAGAAAAGTATGAGCAAAGGGTCCTCAGCTCTGCACCCTTTCAAAATTAGTATGCGATTTTGCCCACCTTCATACTGAAATTGTCCAGAGAGTGGTCCATGGTCAGAGGCAGATGGTGGATACCAGAAATCTTCTCTATTCAAAAAACTCTCCTCCTCAGAGTCTATCAAACACAGACACGCTTAGGTTCAGCTCATCACTCCTCCTGTGAATTAAAAAGAAGACAAAGTAATGGTAGTGTAAAAGTCTGAAAAAAAGTCAAACAAGAATTATTTGAATTGAATTATATTGCTTCTAGTTGACATGAGTAATAAAGAATGAAAAAAGGAGACAGAATGAGTTCGGGTTTTTGCTCAGCTACATAAAATTTCTGTAATCTAGACAAATTACTCTCTTTATATATACACTAAACATATCCTACCTTGCCAAATTGTTCCAACAATGACACAAGATCACATGTGCAAATATCTTAGCAGACAGTCATGTCTATTTTTTTGGGGACATGGAAAAACAGACCGGTTCCAAATAGGAAAAGGAATACATCAAGGCTGTATATTGTCACCCTGCTTATTTAACTTATATGCAGAGTACATCATGAGAAATGGTGGGCTGGAGGAAGCACAAGCTGGAATCAAGATTGCTGGGAGAAATATCAAAAACCTCAGATATGCAGATGATACCACCCTTATGGCAGAAAATGAAGAGGAACTAAAAAGCCTCTTGATGAAGGTGAAAGAGGAGAGTGAAAAAGTTGGCTTAAAACTCAACATTCAGAAAACGAAGATCATGGCATCCAGTCCCATCACTTCATGGGAAATAGATGGGGTAACAGTGGAAACAGTGGCAGACTTTATTTTCTTGGGCTCCAAAATCACTGCAGATGGTGACTGCAGCCATGAAATTAAAAGATGCTTACTTCTTGGAAGAAAAGTTATGACCAACCTAGATAGCATATTCAAAAGCAGAGACATTACTTTGCCAACAAAGGTCTGTCTAGTCAAGGCTATGGTTTTTCCAGTGGTCATGTATGGATGTGAGAGTTGGACTGTGAAGAAAGCTAAGTGCCGAAGAATTGATGCTTTTGAACTGCGGTGTTGGAGAAGACTCCCTTGGACTGCAAGGAGATCCAACCAGTCCATTCTGAAGGAGATCAGCCCTGTGATTTCTTTGGAGGGAATGATGCTAAAGCTGAAACTCCAGTACTTTGGCCACCTCATGCGAAGAGTTGACTCATTGGAAAAGACCCTGATGCTGGGAGGGATTGGGGGCAGGAGGAGAAGGGGACAACAGAGGATGAGATGGCTGGATGGCATCACCGACTCGATGGATGTGAGTCTGGGTGAACTCTGGGAGTTGGTGATGGACAGGGAGGCCTGGCGTGCTGTGATTCATGGGTTCGCCAAGAGTCGGACACGACTGAGTGACTGAACTGAACTGAACTGAGTGGGGTTGGGTTGGAGCCTTGAGAGGTCACTCCCTCACTTACTAATCTTGTGCAGTATAGTGGCCTTCAACCCCCCAGGGTACACAGAGCACCTGTAAGGAGTAAAATCGATGAATAATTTTGAAAGAATCAATTTCCAGGTCCATTATTGCTATATGTGTCCTTTTCTAAACTTGCCCTATTTTAGAGGGCTCGTGTATGTGATAAAGGCAGCACACCAGTCAGGTTCCCTTCCCTACAACTCCTTTCAAATTAGCTCCTCTCAACTGAAAAACAACAATGAAAAAGCACTCTTTTCACATGTCATTATTTGTTGTTTATTTTTTTGCATTATTTGTTGCATTATTTTATAATTACAGTGCTCTGGAGTGTCAAAGGGACAAGTTGAAAAACTGTTATGCACAGATTCTCCTTTAATCAAGGTATCAAAACAGCTTCATCTATCCTACTAAAAAAGGTGTATTTCCAATAGAAATTTACTTGTTATAGTTATTGATAAGTTTTCAAAATCTGTAATCTATTTTTGATTTTAACAGCTGACTGCTATACTAATAATAACAACACAATCAGAAGGAATCCTTAACACTGACAGCTTTATATTTATAAGAAATTATTTAAAATTCAATTTTAATTTAGATTCATATTTTTGATACAGAAAGTCTGAGTGATCAATAAAAGACTTTCAAGCATGAAAAATGTTATATTATGATAACATTCTGGGGAAGTAATATAATAAAAATACAATTTCAAGCAAAAAAAAAATAATAATTGTCCATAAATTTTTTAAATCAGTGGTTCTGGATACCTTATCACCATGGCATTTAGAGTCCCTTGGAAACATTTAAAAGACTGATATAACAGTTATGTTTTTAAATGATAATATTTACAATATGTGGGAAATTACATCCTTTTCAGTCACTTAAACTTATTATTAAAAATGTATAAGATGGTACATATCTAAAACAGAATTTCCCTGTATAAGCTAGCAACAGAAGCTAGTCTATAGACCTCCAATGCAGAGGTTAAGAGCATGGACTTTCAAACCAGAGAGAACTGGCTTTGAAATCAGTCTCTACTTCTTGGTTTTTAATGAACTACATTCAACTTAACCTTCTCTGGGTCTCAGTTTTCTTATCTTTAAAATGGAAATAAAACCTAATAGAATTAAAGAACATATGTATTTAAAGTGCTTAGCACTGTGCCTGGCATTACCCAGTTATTATGATTAACACCATTATAACAGCATATGAGGAGAACAGGGAAAGAGAGGGCTAAGTGCAAAAAGAGACGTGGAGAATTCAAAAGGTAAATGTAGGATTTTAATCAATACTTCTCTAAAGATATGATATACAAATGGCCAAAAAGCACGTGAAAAGATGCTGAACAAATCAGCTATAAGGTATACGCAAATCAAAGCCACAGAAACCACTTCACATCTACTATACTAATTAAAACAATTTTTTTTTTCAACTTAAAAAGAAAGAACAAGTATTGGCAAAAATGTTTCTAAGTAAGAAGTTCCTGGGCCCCATGTGAGTGTATGTGTGTGAAGTCACTCAGTCATGTCTGACTCTTTGAGACCCCATGGACTGTAGCCTACCAAGTTCCTCCTTCCATGGGACTTTCCAGGCAAGAGTACTGGAGTGGGGTGCCATTTCCTTCTCCAGAGAATCTTCCCAAGCCAGGGATTAAATCCAGGTCTCTTGCATTGTAGGCAGATGCTTTACCATCTGAGCCACCAGGGAAAGAACAAGTATTGTCAAAGATGTTTCTAAGTAAGAAGTTCCTGGGCCCCATAACAGAAGTGAATTATAGGGTCTAGGGGAGGGGCCTGGGAATTGTGTTTTGAATGCCTTCCTCCATGATTCTTACAATCCAGCTACAATGGGAATTAGTACAACTTTTGGCTTATAAGTAATCAAAAGTGTCAGTTATTATGAGTGCTTGAGGTGACTGGAAAACTCAGCAGTGGCCACAGGACTGGAAAAGGTCAGTTTTCATTCCAATCCCAAAGAAAGGCAATGCCAAAGAATGCTCAAACTACCAAACAACTGCACTCATCTCACACGTCAGTAAAGTAATGCTCAACATTCTCCAAGCCAGGCTTCAAAAGTACATGAACCATGAACTTCCAGATGTTTAAGCTGGTTTTAGAAAAGGCAGAGGAACCAGGATCAAATTGGCAACATCTGTTGGATCATAGAAAAAGCAAGAGAATTCCAGAAAAAGATCTATTTCTGCTTTATTGACTATGCCAAAGCCTTTGACTGTGTGGATCACAATAAACTGTGGAACATTCTGAAAGAGATGGGAACACCAGACCACCTGACCTGCCTCTTGATAAACCTATATAAGAAGCAACAGTTAGAACTGGACATGGAACAACAGACTGGTTCCAAATAGGAAAAGGAGTATGTCAAGGCTGTATATTTTCACCCTGCTTATTTAAGTTATAAGCAGAGTACATCATGAGAAATGCGGGGCTGGAGCAAGCAACAAGCTGGAATCAAGATTGCCAGGAGAAATATCAATAACCTCAGATATGTAGATGACACCACCCTTATGGCAGAAAGTGACGAGGAACTAAAGAGCCTGTTGGTGAAAGTGAAAGAGGAGAGTGCAAAAGTTGGCTTAAAGCTCAACATTCAGAAAACTAAGATCATGGCATCTGGTCCCATCACTTCATGGGAAATAGATGGGGAAACAGTGGAAACAGTGTCAGACTTTATTTTGGGGGGCTCCAAAATCACTGCAGATGGTGATTGCAGCCATGAAATCAAAAGACGCTTACTCCTTGGAAGGAAAGTTATGACCAACCTAGATAGCATATTGAAAAGCAGAGACATTACTTTGCCAACAAAGGTCTGTCTAGTCAAGGCTATGGTTTTTCCTGTGGTCATGTATGGATGTGAGAGTTGGACTGTGAAGAAAGCTGAGCGCTGAAGAATTAATGCTTTTGAACTGTGGTGCTGGAGAAGACTCTTGGGAGTCCCTTGGAGTGCAAGGAGATCCAACCAGTCAATCCTAAAGAAGATCAGTCCTAGGTGTTCATTGGAAGGACTGATGCTGAAGCTGAAACTCCAATAATTTGGCCACCTCATGCGCAGAGTTGACTCATTGGAAAAGACTCTGATGCTGGGAGGGATTGGGGGCAGGAGGAGAAGGGGACGACAGAGGATGAGATGGCTGGATGGCATCACTGACTCGATGGACATGAGTTTGGGTAGGCTCTGGGAGTTGGTGATGGACAGGGAGGGCTGGCGTGCTGCGATTCATGGGGCACAAAGAGTCGGACACAACTGAGCAACTGAACTGAAGTGAGGTGATTATTTTAGTGGTTCAAGATAACATTTAAATTATGTCTGCCTGGAGTCAAAATAATTAACCAAAAAAATGATGAAATCCATCCACATGCTCTGTTTTCCATGTTATACAAAACAACTGACTTCACTATTTTCCTCCATTCAATAGACTAAAGTTTAGTGGTAAAAATAACAATTTACGCTTGAAGAAATGACTGTATTGTCATGAATTAGGACAGTCATTTGAGGAATTTTCTCTCTGAAAATGGGGGAGGAGGTAGAAATCATAGCAGATGAAATATCTCTATCAGCTTTCTAATTAGACTTCTCATGAGTCAATGGTTATTTAACTGTCTTCAAAGAACAGTAATCCACTGGTCTGAGGGGTGCTTGTGACTTTACCTGATTGAAAGAGAGCCAAATGTTTTTATTAGATCCAGTTAATTCTACTAGAATAACTTTTCTGACTTTTAATCATGGTATACAGAAAGGAACACATTTTACATGAATTCCAGATCCATATATATCTGAGATAATACTTGCGTTCATGTACCCTTGAAAAGTGAAAGTGTCAGTTGCTTAGTCATGACTGACTCCTTGAGCCCCATGGACTATATAGCCCACCAGGGTCTTCTGTCCACAGAATCCTCCAGGTAAGAATACTGGAGTGGTTACTCCTTGGAAGGAAAGTTATGACCAACCTAGATAGCATATTGAAAAGCAGGGACATTACTTTGCCAACAAAGGTCCGTCTAGTCAAGGCTTTGGTTTTTCCAGTGGTCATGTATGGATGTGAGAATTGGACTGTGAAGAAAGCTGAGCACTGAAGAATTGATGCTTTTGAACTGTGGTGTTGGAGAAGACTCTTGGGAGTCCCTTGGACTGCAAGGAGATCCGACCAGTCCATTCTACAGGAGATCAGCCCTGGGTGTTCTTTAGAAGGAATGATGCTAAAGCTGAAACTCCAGTACTTTGGCCACCTCATGCGAAGAGTTGACTCATTGGAAAAGACTCTGATGCTGGGATGGATTGGGGGCAGGAGGAAAAGGGGATGACAGAGGAGATGGCTGGATGGCAACACTGACTCGATGGACATGAGTTTGAGTGAACTCTGGGAGTTGGTGATGGACAGAGAGGCCTGGCATGCTGCGATTCATGGGGTCTCAAAGAGTCGGACACGACTGAGCAACTGAACTGAACTGAACTGAACTGAAGAATACCCAAGGATCGACTCCAAGTCTCCTGCATTGCAGGCAGATTCTTTATTGTCTGAGCCACCAGAGAAGCCTTTATGATAAGTCATATACTAAGATATTTATCATATTCTATTTCCTTTTATTTTCTTTCTTAATGCTGTTTGCTATCTTACTTATTTTTTTGACAACTACTAGTTTTCCCTAAACCATTAATGAGTAGCAACCTAAAATTTGAGAGATACAGATATAACATAAGCACCAGAAGTTAGTATTTTCATTGTGAATCCCAAATTGTGAATGAAAGAACAACTGATTCAGATTAAACCAGAGATTGATAACTAAAATTTTCAAGTCACCAAAGGAAAGAGATGAATAGGTCATTTGGACTTTACAAGAACTTGATGGTCTCATCTTGGTCTTCCTGACTTATGCCAGAAACCTTGAAAGAGATATTATCTGGAACTCCGTGTAGGAAGGTATGTTATGAATACTTCTAGTTCTGAAGTTTATTATTAATCACAAATTTAAAAACTTCAAAAGCTTTTTCATGTATGTAGGTATTCTTGAATGCAAATTTAAGTATTAGAGACAGCTTATGAAAATATGATCTGAGCAACACAATCTTTGAGAGGAAATGACAAAGCTGCAAACAAGATTGTTCCTTTATTATTGTATTGCCTTGATAAAGAGTTGGCTCCTGGGACGTATTATTTTATCTCTTTCACTTTTTTTCCCTTTCCTTTCATAAATTGTTTGTCCTAGGATTTGGCACCAAAAATTTCCAACATTATATGATAAGCAGTAATACTATATTTTGCTATAGTAGAGAGTTTCACTGTTGCTAATACAGTGATACTAGAAGAAAGCACTGGGAAGAGATTAAGTATGTGGATTTTCAAATCAGCCTTACCAGGTGAAATCCACCTTTCCACTTCCTCATTGCTTAACACAGGCAATTTTTTAAACCCAATCTTTAGTTTCCTCATCTGCAAGACACACAACTTAGAGGGCTTTACAAATTCTCTAAGATAATGTGTTACTACAGAACTTACCACTGGAATACACTCTAATAAATTATATGCCCCATCAAAATTATTGGATAAAGGTTTGTGACAAGTCAGTTTTTCCATAAACTTGACGATATAAAATTTATTGAGGCGGGGGGAAGCTAAGTCGCCACTATCTCCCACCTGATCAAGTGGTTCTTGTTGACTCAGGTAGTTGTCTCATCTCCCATTAGGTTACCTGGATTTTACAGCCAGGATTTTTCCACGGCTAAATTTACAAGCAGACAGTTATGTGTTAGTGTGATCAGGGTAGTTGCTATAAACAAAAGCACCCACTGTGGGTATGCATCCTGTAAAGAAGAGGAACATCAATGAAGATGTCACTCATCAGTGGCAAATCATATAATATGAATATTCACCAAAACCAGTTTGATTATTGGATCAAGGCTTTTACAGACATAATAGTGATTTTCATAGAGCAGAGAGCATATCTCAGTTTTTAATTGAAATATCTTTGACTAATAGTATAAATACTGAAAAAAACAGTAGGCAATCTTTCTTATATTCCTGGCATGAAAGCATTACATAATGATTCACCCTTTTGTTTACTCAGAGAAGCCAACTTCTGAATGCCAAATTCAAAATACAGTAGAATACTTTATAATACAGATGTTAGAGCCAGAACTGTTCCTCTATAAGTAGTTTATAACATGGCACTGAAACAGGCATTTACCATATGTGCTTGTTTGGGTCCTAAATAGTTAGATACAAGGCAGAAACCTAATTGGGGAGTGAAGGGGAGGAATCTACAAATGTTAAAGATTCACCAATATGGAATAATCATTAAATCTGAAAAAAATAGAAATAATGTTTTTCTTAAATTATAAAATATATGGAGAATGAGATAAACACTTTTTGCTACACCCATCTTTAACAAAACTGAACCTTTAGTAATATTTCTTCAGATATTTTTAAAAACATTACAGTTTCACTTGAAAAGGAAAGAAAAAGGAAGGAAGGAGAAGAGAAAGGAAGGTAGAAATGGAATGCAGGAAGGAGGAAGGAAGGGAAGTAGTTCAATTTTGTGTTTACAATTCCATGAACACTTTAATACATTTCAAGGATATGTATCCATGAATAGAATGGCATGTTTCTAAATGTCTTTAATCATTCCCTACCAGACACATCATTTTACAACATTTTTATATTTGCTGAAGACTTTCATTATTTTAATCCACATTCATATATATATAGCTCTAATGTACTTAATCACTATATATTATTTCACATAAGAATTACCACAATCTATTAATACAACTAAAGATATTTTTTGCTATTTCCAAATTTTTACTGTTAAGATAAATGTATGATAAACAATCTAGTACAAAGATATGAAAAAGCAGGATCTAAGGATATGTAAATATTTACATTTACTGGATATCATCAAATTCCTCTCCAAAACAGTTTAGGAGTTCTTATTTCTCAACATCTTGTACAAGATACAATATTATAAGATTTTATATTATTGCCTACCTATTGGGTATGAAATTATATTTCATTGTTGTTTAAATCTGTATTTTCATAATAATGTTTAGATTCTTACTAAGTTTTGCTAATTTTTATTGGGTAATGTTTGTTAAATATTAACTATTTTAAATGTTGTAGATATTTAATCTTTTTCATATGTATACATTTATATGCATAATATATATAAAATCAGTGGTGGCATGTTTGCAACCAAACTTAGTGAAGAAGCATCAAGACTGCAGAATCCAAACTGTCCTTGATCACCCAGGCTTGGAACAACCTGTTTATATACAAATTCATCCCTTCGTGTCCACATCCTTTGCTTACTGTACAAACTCATCTCCTAAGGTAGCTGCTAAGTCACTTCAGTCGTGTCCGACTCTGTGCGACCCCATAGACAGCAGCTCACCAGGCTCCCCCGTCCCTGGGATTCTCCAGGCAAGAACACTGGAGTGGGTTGCCCTTTCCTTCTCCAATGCATGAAAGTGAAAAGTGAAAGTGAAGTCGCTCAGTCGTGTCCGACCCTCAGCGACCCCATGGACTGCAGCCTTCCAGGCTTCTCCGTCCATGGGATTTTCCAGGCAAGAGTACTGGAGTGGGGTGCCATTGCCTTCTCTGCTCCTAAGGTAGACCTACAGACATATATGCCTCCACGCCTGCTTACTATTTACCTGTGACTTTTTCATATAATACGACTGTATGGCAAGGGACTCATTAAACCAAGGAAACAATTAAACCAACAAGGCTCAATTAAACCCTCTGTTCCATGTTGTCAAACATTAGAAGCATTTCAGTTCATCTCACTCTTGTGGTGAAGAAAATAATGTGATCATCCTTAACTTACCTGTTTTATCACCATGACTTGGTAACCTGTACATGATGCTGTGAATTCACTGGCCTACCGCTATCCAGTTTTACTAACTAACCTCCAAACAATTGCCTCTTCTAATGCAGTATATCCCTCTCTTGATCAATGCAATCTTTTAATTCTATGAAAATTGTTGTAGATAATAAAATTTGCAACAAACATTTATTATTATATTTGTAAGTACATATTCCTTAAAAAAGCTTGTGTGGATTTTTTTTCATACAAGAAATTTTTGAAAAACCAACAGAAAGTATAAATGGAGACAAACATGACGTTTTTAACAAATGCACTATTGGATATATTTCATTTTTGTTCTACTTTGGATATCAACACATTTACTTTATTATCTATCATTGTTTAAAATAAGGTCAATAATTTATCCCTTTAAAAACACAGATTTGTTTGCATTCCCACCAACAGTGTAAGAGGGTTCCCTTTTCTCCACACCCTCTCCAGCATTTATTACTTGTAGACTTTTGGATTGCAGCCATTCTGACTGGTGTGAAATGGTACCTCATAGTGGTTTTGATTTGCATTTCTCTGATAATGAGTGATGTTGAGCATCTTTTCATGTGTTTGTTAGCCATCTGTATGTCTTCTTTGGAGAAATGTCTATTTAGTTCTTTGGCCCATTTTTTGATTGGGTCATTTATTTTTCTGGAGTTGAGCTGTAGGAGTTGCTTGTATATTCTCGAGATTAGTTGTTTGTCAGTTGCTTCATTTGCTATTATCTTCTCCCATTCTGAAGGCTGTCTTTTCACCTTGCTAATAGTTTCCTTTGATGTGCAGAAGCTTTTAAGGTTAATTAGGTCCCATTTGTTTATTTTTGCTTTTATTTCCAATATTCTGGGAGGTGGGGCTGGTGCACTGGGACGACCCAGAGGGATGGAATGGGGAGGGAGGAGGGAAGAGGGTTCATGATGGGGAACACATGTATACCTGTGGCGGATTCATTTTGATATTTGGCAAATCTAATACAGTTATGTAAAGTTTAAAAATAAAATAAAATTAAAAAAAAATAAATAAAGATGACAAAAAAAAAAAAAACACAGATTTGGTTTCCTGTGAAAAATAATAAACAACAGTTCAGGTTACTGATTTTTCTGAACAGGTCACTGTTACCACATATGGCAACTTAGTCTCCCAACTTATTGGCTTGTGGAGTCATTTTTATAAAATGGATATAAACATCACTGTGCAACTAAAGAAACCACATTATTTTTACAGTGTAGAAGAACTCCTATGCTTTTGCTTTTCTTTCTTTTTTTTGGTTAATTTCATGCCTGACTCAGTCAGAGATTAGGCCTTGACACAGGTTATAATTAAATATTGAAATCATGAAGTGCAAGAATGTTTAATTTTTAAAATATGAGTTTTAATTTACCTCATACAGAGAATAGCTCTGGTCACCTGCAGAGATGCATTACACACTACATTGCCTAATGTAGGATGCCTGAATAAGGCTGAGCATACAGTTAAAGTAAACTAATGCAATTTACTGAACAGCAGTCAAATATTTATCCAGTTGATGAAGCAGACTTTATATGAAATTCAGACAATAATTAAAGAGAAGCATTGCTTAAAACATGGTTACTCCAGTTTTTACAAATATGTTATATCCTTTCTGCATCTTTCATTTTTCTAAGTATTTCTGTACACCTGAAACACTCCACAGTGAGCATTCTATAGCTTTGTATTTACCATATTTCCTGATACTTCACAGTATTATAAAACTAGGAAGGTGGCCTTACAGCAAAAGCTTCCTCAATTCTTTTTCTTGTAGCATACTTTCTGCCATGCAGTTCTGTGGTGGCTTCTATTGAAAGGGGGATCTATTTCCCCACATTTTGAATCTCTCTGCCTTGTGACCTGCTTTGGCCAATAGAATGCGGCAGCTGCATTGTTGTGCCAGTTCAGAATCTCTGCCTCAAAAGACTGCATGCTTCTGTCTTCTTGGAACCCTGCCATGGGCATGAGAACAAGCCCAGATTGCCTCCTGGAGGATGAAAAACCGCACGAGGCCATCATGACTGGTCAGCTTCCAGCCACTCCCCTGTCCTACACAGTGAGTCCAGCTGAGACTGGTCAAACCAACTGAGATCAGAGAACCACCCAGAACACTTACCAGCTCATAAGAAATAGTGAATAGTTGCTGTTTTAAGCCCTGTGTTTATAACAGTCCGTTATACTATAAGGGCTAATTGAAGCAGGATTCGGAGATCTTAATTCACCTTTCCATTTCACAGAGGAGAAAAGAGAGACCTCAAGAGGTCACATGTCTTGTTCACATCTACACGGTGCCCATGGCAGAACCAGGTTTAAAGATTGCATTCCCTGACTCCTCTTTCTACCCTGCAACTCTGCTTTTCTTTCCTTCTTTTTGGCAATAGAAATCAATGAAAACTTGCCAAGAGAAATGGAGTCCCAGCATGATAAAATGGCATTTATTAAATATAATTGTAAGGGTTTTATATATATTTATTAGTCAGGATATAGATATTATCTGACAGTATTTCTCAATCCTTTTTACTAAGTTATGTGAAGAGAATTACATATGACAGAAGGAAGATTGTTTTCAAGTGGAGTAATCCCATAATTTTTCAGTCATTGTGATATTACCATTAATCCTCACTTTGGGGATATTTCTCAAATGCTGAAGTTAACAGAGATCTTCTTGGAGTTTTGTTTAACAGAACTAAAATTTTTTTCTGAATCTCACTGCATCCAAAACTAGCATCTGGAAAATTAATAGTAGCTAGCATGTCAGAATCATCCCAAATTAAACAATCCATATGATGAATATTTAAGGAATTCTCAAACACTTAGATTATGTTGAATGAATGTGAAAATGTTAAAGCCATCACTGATGGGATGGCCTTTTATTCAGGCAAATTTGCTCGAGGATAAAAATTTTTCCAAAAGATATTTGGGTTCTTTTTAGAGTAGTAAATAGTTCTGCTCGCCTTATGCCTGCAACTCCTAATGATATTCTGTAGCATAGGTTCTCAATGGTTAGCCCTTCCTAGACAGCTTGACAAATTGCTGGGATCCACCCCCAGAGTTTCTGATTTGGTAACCCTGCATTAGGGACTGGGAATCTGCATTTCTAACCAGTTCCCAGGTGATGCTGAAGGGGGACCAAACTTTGAGAACCACTGCCCTATGCTTTTCAACAGCTGCTGAAATAATTTATGAATAGTCCATCAAAGAATATAACTTACTGCCATATTTTAGTGGGAGCTAACGGAAGTATACATATAAATTATATTCACAATTTACATTAGCAAGTGAATTACACATTAAAAAAGCCTGTCAATCAAAATCAATAAGATAGTCACTCCAGTTACAGTGTGAACAGCCTTGACTTTTGCTTGAGATATGTTCAGAGTTTGCCCACAGACCAGGGGGAAACTTGTCAAAAAAATACATGCATACTGTCACAAGATCCATAATATTTGGAATGCAGGCAAATTAGCTCAAATGATCATTCTCCAAAGGGAAATAACTTGCCAGGGTTTTTAAAAAGTAAAGAGATGCCTACTTCCAATCCACATTCTTTTTTTTTTTTTTTAAATGAGAGTATTCACATAACACTTTCCATGACAGTTTCTGCTTTCCATCACTCAACTCTTTGTGAAAATAGTCCATTTTTTGGCTTACTGACTGTATGTTTGAGCTCAGTCCAAAAATGAACTTCTTGAAAGGGTTATAAAAAATTTTTTTAAATAAGTTTTTTTTTTTTTTTTAATTCCCAACTGTTTCAAATAAAGAAAACAAACTATGGAAAAGGTAGTGGGATTTTAATGTCTTTTTGCATTTAAATATCAGATAACTTCCTAATGGACCTTTACATCTCTATGTCCTCTATGGAAATCCCTTATGTTCAATTTAAAAATATGCCTGTGATTAGAAAAGGCAGGCATCTGAAAAACTCCTCTGAGAAAACACACAAAAGCACATGTGTCCCTAACTCCTGAGTATGCACATTTGGGAGGTGCCAGCCAACTCAATCTTTCTTCTGGTAAACATGCCTTGTCGGGCATTCAGAGCCCTCTTAGTACTGTTAATAATTTTTATCGGGGTGGTTTTTCTTCCACCACCTACTTAAAAGCTCATTTCCCCTGTTTCTGCACTTTGAATCTATTTCTTTTACAAGAAAAAAAAAAAAATGCAAAGTGAGCTAACCTGAGTCATTGGGCAGAGAAGACTTTGTTAACCTTTCCATTTTTTAACACTGAACATTGTCTAACAGTCTATATTTTCCTCATCTTTTAAGTTGACCCTATGAATAGGGTAAAAGTTACTGGGTATAGAACAACACATAAGGGTTATCCTGAAGTGACAGGTCCCAGCAAGGATAGACTTCTCAGAGAGAGTCAGTCTGATTCTAAACATTGTTCTCCTTTTCCCAAACTAAATGTGTTCTTTAATAGCTGATTGTATGTGTGTGTGTGTGTATATATATATATATATAATATTTATATATGTATATATATAATATTTATATATGTATATATATAAAATATTTATATATGTATATATATAGTGTTTATATATATATATTATGTTTGAGGACATCTTTTAATAAATTATTAAGTACTCTCTCTGTATTTGTGTCATTATTCAGTTCATTTCAGTTCAGTTCAGTTCATTTCATTTGCTCAGTCGTGTCTAACTCTTTGTGACCCCATGAATCACAGCACGCCAGGCCTCCCCTGTCCATCACCAACTGCCGGAGTTCACTCAGACTCACGTCCATTGAGTCAGTGATGCCATCCAGCCACCTCATCCTCTGTCGTCCCCTTCTCCTCCTGCCCCCAATTCCTCCCAGCATCAGAGTCTTTTCCAATGAGTCAACTCTTCGCATGAGGTGGCCAAAGTACTGGAGTTTCAGCTTTAGCATCATTTCTTCCAAAGAACACCCAGAACTGATCTCCTGTAGAATGGACTTGTTGGCTCTCCTTGCATTCCAAGGGACCCCTAAGAGTCTTCTCCAATACTACAGTCCAAAAGCATCAATTCTTCGGCGCTCAGCTTTCTTCACAGTCCAACTCTCACATCCATACATGACCACTGGAAAAACCATAGCCTTGACTAGATGAACCATTGTTGGCAAAGTAATGTCTCTGCTTTTGAATATGCTATCTAGGTTGGTCATAACTTTCCTTCCAAGGAGTAAGCGTCTTTTAATTTCATGGCTGCAGTCACCATCTGCAGTGATTTTGGAGCCCACAAAAATAAAGTCTGACACTGTTTCCACTGTTTCCCCTGTTTCCCCATCTATTTCCCATGAAGTGATGGGACCGGATGCCATGATCTTTGTTTTCTGAATGTTGAGCTTTAAGCCACCTTTTTCACTCTCCTCTTTCACTTTCATCAAGAGGCTTTTTAGTTCCTCTTCACTTTCTGCCATAAGGGTAGTGTCATCTGCATATCTGAGGTTATTGATATTTCTCCTGGCAATCTTGATTCCAGCTTGTGCTTCATCCAGCCCAGCATTTCTCATGATGTACTCTGCATATAAGTTAAATCAGCAGGGTGACAATATACAGCCTTGATGTACTCCTATTTGGAACCAGTCTGTTGTTCCACGTCCAGTTCTAACTGTTGCTTCCTGACCTGCATATAGGTTTCTCAAGAGGCAGGTCAGGTGGTCTGGTATTCCCATCTCTTGAAGAATTTTCCACAGTTTATTGTGATCCACATAGTCAAAGGCTTTGGCATAGTCAATAAAGCAGAAATAGATGCTTTTCTGGAACTCTCTTGCTTTTTCGATGATCCAGCGGATGTTGGCAATTTGGTCTCTGGTTCCTCTGCCTTTTCTAAAACCAGCTTGAACATTTGGAAGTTCACGTATTGCTGAAGCCTGGCTTGGAGAATTTTGAGCATTATTTTACTAGCATGTTATTATTAGATCCATTTAATGTCTTTTACTACTAAGTGGATTTTTCCATCCTTCATAAACATGGAATTTCTAGCTGCAAGTGTTTTCAATTCCTTCATGAACATTTCCCAATTAATGCCAACTTCCAATGACCCTTTGAACTTATGTGACTTCTCCAGCTAACTTTTTATGGACATGGTGCTTTAAGGGAAGAAGTTTGATGTCTCACCCTGACTTGCCCATGGAGGACACTCCATGAGGATATTCTGATGATGAATAGCTGGGGGATGGTTGAGTTAATCCTTTCATTTCAGAGGGGGAATGAAGTCCAAACACCTAGAAAATGGTTCCCTAGCTTACTTAAGCATTTCTTTAATCAAAATAAAACTCAAGACACAGAATGGCTCTTACAGAGAAGAGAGACTAGGCCATGACCAACATTAATTATTTCCAGCTGAAGAAATGATGTTGGAAGGACTGTTGGAAGACACAAGGGGAGAAAAAACTACTGCATAACAGGTAAAGTCACATGCTAACCAGTCGTTTCAGTGCCCTTTAGTGAGCTATACTGGTCTGTAAGGTAGGAAAAGGGTGTACCTGAGAAGGAAAGGCTGACTCTGAAACCAAGAATGCACAGACACATGCTGCATTTATTTAAGAAGGAAGCTACAAATAGGCCAGCGAACTTCATTTAGGCCAAGCCATCATCCCACAAGCAACTCATCCCCACAAGGCACCCACTGTACTATACCCCCGGAACAATTCCTATCTTTATGCAATCAAATGTCCTACTGGTACCTCCAGCTTGCTAGCTGTATATTCAGAGAAATTCCCCCTTTAAAATCAAACAATTATGGTTGTACAATTAGGCAGGAGCTGCAGGCAAATGCCTAGTCATTTCTACCAAAGGTCTGGATCCTATGTTGAAACATTCTTCAAGGAGTAAATTAATGCATTACTACAATGTGCATTAATAACTATACTGAAAACTAATCTTTAAAGAATTTTTCTTGATTTTCCAGTTTATCTTTTCCAATGTCTCACACTCCCACATGCCACATACAGCTATTTGTGTATGACTATAGCTTAGTGCTTCCACCAATCACATATGTGTTAGAAGATGATGCAGGTATCATACCTCGGAATTTGATAATGCAGATCCAAGTTTCAGTTCCATCATTCACTCATAAATAAATATGTATGTGTGTGCGCATACATATATTTACCCTGTATTTTATATCCATGTCTCTTAGTTATTAATTCACTTTTCTATGTGTACTTTAGAATTATTATATACTCAACTGTAATATGAAATATACATGAGCTTGTATCTTTGAAATAAAAAAATCTACACTGATGCGTGCCAACTGTTTAACTATGCATATAAATGCCACAAAACAATTTAGAACCCTAAATGAAGGATGTTATATCCAAGTGAAACAAATGCAGGCTCAGAGGTCAACAGAAAATAATTACACTCAAGAGAATTTGGACAGGACATCAACAAAAGCACAGACCATGAAATCTCCAGTGACCCAAAGAGTTAAGAAATTGCAACCAAGAGCTGTAACTTTCATCCAGTGAGAGATGCTTTCCTCAAGTTTGATATTTTTTTAATCCTCACATTCTGGCATGACTGAACCCAGGTGGCTGACCCACATACTAGTTAGATGGAAGGGAATGTGGAATACTTAACTATTCTTTTCATATGAATAAGTATTATAAGATTTACGAAGCAGGTATTGAGAAAGAATAGTAGACATAGGATTAAAACTCTGTCAAGGCCACTATGCTGCAAAACTCTAGGAAGTACCTCTTCTGCCACTGTGTGTGAACATCCCCTTCCCTTACAAAGCTGACCACAAAGAGCAACAAGGGTACACAAAACAACCCGATTTGGGTTCTAGTTCCGTAACTGCCACTTACTAGTTATACGAACTGGACAAATAAATCACCTCCCTTCCTAGGCTTCTATACCAAGGTTCAGTTTATTCTGTGTGCTGTGGATCCCTCTGATGATCTAGTAAAGCGATAGATGCTTCCTCAGAAGGAGGTTTCTTAATTGCATAAAATAAGACAGGATTGTGAAGAATCCAATTATGATTTTTCTGATATAGTAATAAATGTGCTTCTTTATATTATATTAAATGTCACTATCAAGAGACAGGTCTCATAAGTACTATAATTTTGAAGCAGTGATGAATGTAAACAATGTTTTGAGACTTTTGCAACAACTATAATGTGGTATAAAAATATCTGTTGTATCTACTGATAACAAAATGATAGGTACCTATAATACTATTGCTCTTTGTTGCCTACATTTATTAAAAATAAACACTAAATTTCAATTAGGGGTTAGTGAAAGGAGATGAATTTTTTTTTCTCCACTCAAGTTCAAGGGCATGCTGAATTTTATCTACTGACCCCAGGTTAAGAACCGTTGCTCTTTACATGTTACACAAAAAAGGAGAAACAGTTTGTTCTCCAGAATTCACTGAGTTTTGCTATGAACATATTAAACTTGATGAACAAATATTTGGTGGGCAATTTCTATGTGCCAGGCACTGTTTTAGGGTCTAGGGATATATCAGTAAACAGAAAAGACACTACTCTTGTGGAAGAAAAGTCTTAGTTGTGGATGACAGACTTTAAATATTTGTTTAATAGATCACATGCATTAAACCCATATAATGTCAGGGAATATATAGAAGGGTGAAAATGGACATAAACAAGAGGGTAGGTGCACAGGAAAGAAAGAGGAGAAGACTGTGCACTAAGCAGTCAATGGGGCAGAGCCCCAAAGGAAGTGGGCTATCGGGAGCCATGAGGACACCCAGGAAAAGGCTCCTACAGACAACAAAGTTTCAAGCACCACATTTCACCTGGCCACACTCCATTAGCAGGAGTAAGTTGAAATGCAAGCCAGCATTACTAAGTTGGAAAATAATATGTAGACTTCCTCTTAGAATTATAAACTTGTATCAGGATTATATACAGCTTTAAAGCCTGATTTGTTTCTATCTGTTTTGCTATATACACAATTTTTTTTAGCACATCTTATTTCATGCCAGACCATATATTTAACCACATTAACTACAGTTGACCCTTGAACAATGGGAGTTGGGAGTGCTGACTCTCCTTGAAGACAAAAATCCACAAATATTCAATAATTTTATATGTGGTTGTATATTTGGTTCCACTGTATACTCAATTCTGATTCTGTGGGTTCAACCAACCATGGATCATGTAATACTGTAGTATTTAATACTGAAAAAAAAAAAATGTACGTACAAGTAACCCTGCACAGGTCAAACCCATAGTGTTTAGGGATCAACTGTAATTTATTCCTAACAAGAATCCTGAAGAATATGACCTATCAGTTATCTTGCTTCACAGATAAGAAAACAGAGGTTCAGAGAGATTAAATTAATTGCCCATATTTGCCAAGTAAAGTAAGTAGGTAGCAGGACCAGGATTTGAATGCAGTAAATATCATATATAAATCTACTTATCACATCACACTGCTCCTTGAAATCAGTATTGTTCTCTGACAAGACAGCAATCTATCTCAGATACCATATTTTAAAAGTTGCTAAAAAAAAAGTACTGAGAATTGTACATTAAATGAGAAAAATGTGCACTGCATCCCTTAGGGAAAATACTCACAGAACAAAATGCTGAGCCACAGTGGGATCAGAGGAAGAAAAATTCCTGACTAGGGGAAAGACAGTCATTTGGAAATCCCATTGGGAAATCTTGGTCTCCATAATCTCTTTTAATATCTATTTGGGATTAGCAAAAAATTAAGAACAATTCAGAAAGCTAATCAGATTGACTTTGTTTACTGTCAAGAATACAAATTGGATGGGGTTATAAAAAACATAATGAGGGTAAGAGAGAACCATAAGGGAGGTAGTAAGCAAAGATTCGAATGTGTTGACCATTAACTTGTGATTGTATTTTTTAATGTCACTGTGGGAGAACCAGATGGGAATGACTACAAGCAGTTGGATTGTGCAGGTCTGGGATGCCAGAATCTGAAAGTCTGGAGAAATACCTAGTTGAAAATAGAACTGCAGGAATCATGAGCCTGTGGACAAAGATAGACAATTCCACCAAACATTTAAGGTATGCCCGGAGGATGGAGGCAGCAAAGTAGACTGCAATAGAGTAAGTTAGAGAAGGCTGGGAAGCCAGGAGAGTACAGTATCAGAATCTATAGAGATCTCAAGTAAGAAAGTCAAGGATTGGTGGGATAAAGGGCTAGGGAATGGAGAAGTCAGTGCATTGGAGCCTTTAATAGACCACTTGCTGACATGGCGGCAGAGAGTCTGAAGGGCGTGGAGTGGGAGGTGAACAGAATGCTAACATTAGAATATAACTCATTTCACTCATGTACTTGCTTGTTAAATATAAAAGATACAGAGACAGTAGCTAGATGCCAAAGCAAAATCCACAAATGGAGAGGCTGAGCTATCTGAAAAGTAATAATTCATGGGTAAGTACCTAAAAGAAACAAGGTACAAGAACAAGGGCACTGATAAAGGAATGAGCATTAAGGAAGAAAAGCAGGTGCTTCAGCTCCTGAGCTAAGTAAGCAGCAGTTCTCAAACAGTGGGGAACATGTTACAGATTTTTTATAGAAATGTTTTGCCTGGAAAACAAATGGAGGTTCAATTGGCATTGTGTAAGTGAAGAAAGCTGAGCACCGAAGAATTGATGCTTTTGAACTGTGGTGTTGGAGAAGACTCTTGAGAGTCCCTTGGACTGGAAGAAGATCCAACAAGTTCATTCTACAGGAGATCAGTCCTGGGTATTCTTTGGAAGGAATGATGCTAAAGCTGAAACTCCAATACTTTGGCCACCTCATGCGGAGAGTTGACTCATTGGAAAAGACTCTGATACTGGGAGGGATTGGGGGCAGGAGGAGAAGGGGACGACAGAGGATGAGATGGCTAGATGGCATCGACTCGATGGTTGTGAGTCTGGGTGAACTCCGGGAGTTGGTGATGGACAGGGGGCCTGTCGTGCTGCAATTCATGGGGTCTCAAAGAGTCGGACATGGCTGAGTGACTGAAATGAACTGAAGTGGGACCAAGGAGAAAAGAAACCTTGTGATTCATGAGACACGATGATTGTTCCATGTCCCAGTTCAGTTCAGTTCAGTTCAGTCGCTCAGTCGTGTCCGACTCTTTGCAACCCCATGAATCGCAGCACGCCAGGCCTCCCTGTCCATCACCAACTCCCAGAGTTCACCCAGACTCATATCCATCGAGTCAGTGATGCCATCCAGCCATCTCATTCTCTGTGGTCCCTTTCTCCTCCTGCCCCCAATCCCTCCCAGCATCAGAGTCTTTTCCAATGAGTCAACTCTTCACATGAGGTGGCCACAGTACTGGAGTTTCAGCTTTAGTATCATTCTTTCCAAAGAAATCCCAGGGCTGATCTCCTTCAGAATGGACTGGATGGATCTCCTTGCCAGCTGAGGGACTCTCAAGAGTCTTCTCCAACACCACAGTTCAAAAGCATCAATTCTTCGATGCTCAGCCTTCTTCACAGTCCAACTCTCACATCCATACATGACCACAGGAAAAACCATAGCCTTGACTAGACGAACCTTTGTTGGCAAAGTAATGTCTCTGCTTTTCAATATGCTATCTAGGTTGGTCATAACTTTCCTTCCAAGGAAGTACTATCAAATTCCTAAGAGACATTCATGTAGTTGAATAATCTGTGATAAAAAAATTCTATTGTACAATAAGAACCAAGTGCCTACAAATGGCTTTAATACATACAGATTTCCCAGGTTTACAACTAGTGTGTAACTCAAGGAAAAATTTGATTTAGGTTTTGTTCAGAACTTTACCAAGAATTGGTCATAATTTCAAAAATTCACATGATCAACAAGAGAGACAGTTCAACAAGAAATATAGTTAGCATTGGACATCAAGTGTCACATATTTTATGATCACCTTTATATGAAATATCCAGAAAAGGCAAATTCATAAAGAGCAGTTTCTTGAATTGATGGTTTAGTTTGGGTCTAGGCAACATTCCTAGTCAAGGGCTAAAGCTAACCTGGGCTTACTCACTAGCTGGAGTCTGGAGACAGGCCATCCAATTCAGTGGAAGTTGTTTTCTAAAAGTAAAATTGAATCAGAAATTGGGTTTGAAAGGGAAAAGAATATGCTGAACATTGGGTGTGTTATACACACAGACAAGGCAGTATCATCCACTAGGTCCTTCATTAGGAGTGATTTACTGGCTAAAGGTTCTGTAAGACTACACAGGTTGAAAAAATTATATTGAGCTGCTACCATATGGCAGGCACAGAGCTATGCCAGGTGCAGTGCTAACGCCTGGGGACAGAAAGATGAATGAAATACTTGAAGACCTCAGAGGAGTGCTTGGCCATGTGAGAGAAAGCAAACAATTAAAACCAGGAAGTGAATACCTAGACTGGATTTGAAATACTCTAAGGCCTTTGCTGCTTAGAGTGTGGTCTGGGGACCAGCAGTACTGGCGTTCCTGGGAGCTTATTAAAACATACAATCTCAGACTGTATTCAAACTATGAACTGGAATCTGCATTTCAACAAGAGCTCCAAGTAACGCATACATACATGATGTTCGAGAAGTGCTGCTCTAGGAGGGTTTAGTTTGGGGCTTGGCTTTAAGGAAAGGACCAGTTTTGACTATTGTGTTTCTTTTCTTCAGAGTCTTGGTTTTTTTGGTAAAAGTATTACACCTTGTACTTACTAAAAAAAAAGCAAAAACTCTACATGATTGTATTAAACATTCTTTTCGACTCTGGGAGGTGGTAGCTATTTATTAGCATTATTAGGTCTTCTGATCACTGGGTGATGCTTTTGACATCAGGTGGATTGTTTAATTAGAAGCTGATACAAATCTCTTGACTGTTCCCCATATATAAACTGAACCCTGGAGATGCAAAGATAAATTTGACAGCCCCTGGCTTCAAGAGTTAATTTTCTGGGACTTCCTTGGTGATCCAGTGATTAAGAATCTGCCTACCAATAGAGAGGACACAGTTTTGACCCCTGGTCCAGGAAGATCCCACATGCTGTGGAGCAACTAAGCCCATGCACCACAACTACTAAGCCTGTGCTCTACAGCCCATACGCCACAACTACTGAGCTGCACACTTAACAGACTGCATGCAGCAACAAGGCAAACCACTGCAAGCAGAAGCCCGAGCGTCACAGCTGGAGAGTAGCCCCCCTTCACCTCAACTAGAGAAAGCCTGCACACAGCAACAAAGACCCAGGGAAGGCAAAAAAGAATTTTTTAAAAACAGTTACTTTTCTGGAAATGGCTTGTTTTGAGTTACCATTTGCTCTAGGAAAAAATGGCCAGTCACATTCATAATGAAAATAAAACTACAAATTCTTCACCACACCTGGAAAGTAAGATGACTATCCTTGTTTTCCAGGAGAGTCCCAATTTATTCTTATTGCCCATAGGTAGTTATTAATAGCAACACTTTTCATTCTCAAAAGCACTCAATTTGAATGACAAATTTTAGGGTCATCCTGTCTATAGCTAAGACATGGTCATTGAGAAATGCAATGTTACTATTACAGGATGCTTTGAAACTGACCAAGGGAAGGAAAAGGAATGTGGTTCCTTAGCAGTGACATTGTCATTAACACAATGAGGGCCAAGGAATAGACCAAGGCAAGTAGCTATGGTTGATGTAAATAGTTTGAGAGGAACCCATGTGTTTTACAAACCCGTGTGCATGCACACACACACACACACACACACACACACACACACACGCGCGCGCGCGCGCGATCTGTAATATAGTTGGGGAGAAAAATGAAGAATCAAATTGACCAACATTTTAAGAGTATGTTATAGGGCCTTTAGAATATTAAAGCTTACCAAAATCATTCAACTCCTTACCAAGACCAGATTAAGAAAACACTTGATTGAAATTCAGGAGTCTAACACATAGCACCATTTACTTTTCCAGGCTACTGATAAATCTGAACTGGCCTTCTCTTTCTTCTAGTCCAGTGAATTGTAACCTTCTAAGAACCAATACCCCTTTCCATAATACATTTTGGCAACACTTCCATTACTATATTGCTACAAAATTCACAGATAACATAACTCACCTACAAACAATTTTAAAAATCAAAATAGTGCTCTGGTTCTAATATTGATATAAAAAGAAAGTAATCTACAATGAAAGAAAATGTATTTCAATATATAAATTATCAAATGAGATCTCATGAGTCAAATGCTTGCTGATATTTGAAGAATTGGTGTGAATGGGATAGCAACAAACACAGAATGATAGATGTGTGCTCTTCCCTCCCTCTTCATCCCCAGGAACAACCTTTGCTTCTTCTTCCTTGAAAACATCCACTTATAGGTCTCTATTTGCTAGGGCTATTGCTCCTGTTTTGATTTAGCCTTCTGATCGTTATAATAATTTGGTGCAAATCATTTATTAACTAGTCTCTTTAAAACTAGTACATTTTTGAGAGGAGTTGTTTGTCAGTTGCTTCATTTGCTATTATTTTCTCCCATTCTTAAGCCTGGTCTTTTCACCTTGCTTATAGTTTCTTTTGTTGTGCAGAAGCTTTTAATTAGATCCCATTTGTTTATTTTTGCTTTTATCTCCAGTATTCTGGGAGGTGGGTCATAGAGGATCCTGCTGTGATGTATGTCAGAGAGTGTTTTGCCTATGCTCTCCTCTAGAAGTTTTATAGTTTCTGGTCTTATGTTTAGATCTTTAATCCATTTTGAGTTTATTTTTGTGTATGGTGTTAGAAAGTGTTCTAGTTTCATTCTTTTACAAGTGGCTGGCCAGTTTTCCCAGCACCACTTGGTAAAGAGATTGTCTTTTCTCCGTTGTATATCTTTGCCTCCTTTGTCAAAGATAAGGTGTCCATATGTGCATGGGTTTATCTCTGGGCTTTCTATTTTGTTCCATTGATCTATATTTCTGTCTTTGTGCCAGTACCATACTGTCTTGATGACTGTAGCTTTGTAGTAGAGCCTGAAGTCAGGCAGGTTGATTCCTCCAGTTCCATTCTTCTTTCTCAAGATCGCTTTGGCTATTCGAGGTTTTTTGGATTTCCATACAAATTATGAAATTATTTGTTCTAGCTCTGTGAAGAATACTGTTGGTAGCTTGATAGGGATTGCATTGAATCTATAGATTGCTTTGGGTAGTATACTCATTTTCACTATATTGATTCTTCCAATCCATGAACATGGTATATTTCTCCATCTATTAGTGTCCTCTTTGATTTCTTTCAACAGTGTTTTATAGTTTTCTATATATAGGTCTTTAGTTTCTTTAGGTAGATATATTCCTAAGTATTTTATTTTTTTCATTGCAATGGTGAATGGAATTGTTTCCTTAATTTCTCTATTTTCTCATTATTAGTGTATAGGAATGCAAGGGATTTCTGTGTGTTGATTTTATATTCTGCAACTTTACTATATTCATTGATTAGTTCTAGTAATTTTCTGGTGGAGTCTTTAGGGTTTTCTATGTAGAGGATCATGTCATCTGCAAACAGTGAGAGTTTTATTTCTTCTTTTCCAATTTGGACAGCCCAATAAAAAAATGGGCCAAAGAACTAAACAGACATTTCTCCAAAGAAGACATACAGGTGGCTAACAAACACATGAAGAGATGCTCAACATCACTCATTATCAGAGAAATGCAAATCAAAACCACAATGAGGTACCATTTCACGCCAGTCAGAATGGCTGTGATCCAAAAGTCTACAAGCAATAAATGCTGGAGAGGATATGGAGAAAAAGGAACCCTCTCACACTGTTGGTGGGAATGCAAACTAGTACAGCCACTATGGAGAACAGTGTGGAGATTCCTCAAAAAACTGGAAATAGAACTGCTTATGACCCAGCAATCCCACTGCTGGGCATACACACTGAGGAAACCAGAATTGAAAGAGACACGAGTACCCCAGTGTTCATCGCAGCACTGTTTATAATAGCCAGGACATGGAAGCAACCTAGATGTCCATCAGCAGATGAATGGATAAGAAAGCTGTGGTACATATACACAATGGAGTATTACTCAGCCATTAAAAAGAATACATTTGAATCAGTTCTAATGAGGTGGATGAAACCGGAGCCTATTATACAGAGTGAAGTAAGCCAGAAAGAAAAACACCAATACAGTATACTAACACATATATATGGAATTTAGAAAGATGGTAACAACCCTGTATGCGAGACAGCAAAAGAGACACAGATGTATAGAACAGTCTTTTGGACTCTGTTGGGGGGGGGGGATGATTTGGGAGAATGGCATTAAAACATGTATAATACCATATAAGAAATGAATCGCCAGTCCAGGTTCAATGCAGGATACAGGAAGCTTGGGGCTGGTGCACTGGGATGACCCAGAGGGATGGTATGGGGAGGGAGCTGGGAGGGGGGTTCAGGATGGGGAACACATGTACACCTGTGGCGGATGCATGTTGCTGAATTGCAAAACCAATACAATATTGTAAAGTAAAAATAATAATTAAAAAATTAAAAAATAAATCAGTTTAAATGCAAAAAAATAATAATAAATAAATAAAAATAAAACTAGTACAGCCCATACCCCACCCTATTTCTGTTTCCTCATCACACAGCTTCCAGAGACATCCTATTCATCATTCCACTTCAGTCTTTAAAAAACTTCAAAGACTATCTGTTCCCAAATTCTATGTCATCCTCCTCTTTCATATTACTAGACATTCTAGAACACTCTCCCTCAGTTCCTACATCTTATTTACCCATTATTTGAAACTTTTCCCTGGCAAAATTAATCACTGAGTTCCTTCTATCCACACAATTATTTACACACACTTCTAACACCAATCACATTGCACTACAGTTTCTTTCTTATCAATCTGGCTTTGTTGTTGTTGTTCAGTTACTCAGTCGTGTCTCTTTGCAACCCCAAGGACTGCAAGCAGCACACCATGGCTTCCCTGTCCTTCACCATCTCCCAAAGCTTGCTCAAACTCATGTATATGGAGGGAGTCAGTGATAACATCCAACTCCTTCTGCCTTCAATCTTTCCACCATCAGGAAATGAGTCAGCTCTTTTCCAGTGAGTCAGCTCTTTCCATCAGGTGGCCAAAGTATTGGAGTTTCAGCTTCAGCATCAGTCCTTCCAATAAATATTCAGGATTGACTTCCTTTAGGATTGACTGGTTTGATCTCCTTGCAGTCCAAGAGATTCTCAAGAGTCTCCTCTGACACCACAGTTCAAAAGCATCAATTCTTTGGCACTCAGGCTTCTTTATGGTCCAACTCTCACATCCATCCATGACTACTGAAAAACCAGTTTTCACTACACAGATCTTTGTTGGCAAAGTAAAATGTCTCTGCTTTTTAATATGCTGTCTAGTTTGGTTATAGCTTTTCTTCCAAGAAGCAAGTGTCTTTTAATTTCATGGCTGCAGTCAACACCTGCAGTAATTTTAGAGCCCCAAAACATAAAGTCTGTCACTGTTTCTACTTTTTCCCCATCTATTAGCCATGAACTGATGGGACCAGATGTCATGATCTTATTAGTTTCTTGAATGTTGTTTTAAGCCAGCTTTTTATCTCTCCTCTTTCATCTTCATCAGAAGGCTCTTTAGTTCCTCTTCATTTTCTGCTGAGGACAGTGTCATCTGCATATATGAGGTTACTGGTGTTTCTCCTGGCAATCCAGATTCTAGCTTGTGCTTCATCCAGCCAGGAATTTTGCATGATGTACTCTGCATATGAGTTAAATAAGCAGCATGACAATATACAGCCTTGATGTACTCCTTTCCCAATTTGCAACCAGTCCATTGTTCCTAACTGTTGCCTCTTGACCTGCATACAGGTTTCACAAGAGGCAGGTAATGAAGTCTGGTATTCCCATCTCTTGAAGAATTTTCCAGTTTGTTGTAATCCATATAGTCAAAGGCTTTAGCATAGTCAATAAAGCAGAAGTACATGTTTTTCTGGAATTCTCTTGCTTTATCTATGACCCAACGGATGTTGACTGGAGAGGGAATGACAAATCACTTCAGTATTCTTGCCTTGAAAACCCATGAAGAGTATGAAAAGGCAAAAAGATAGGACACTGAAAGATGAACTCCCCAGGATGGGAGGTGCCCAATATGCTACCAGAGAAGAGTGGAAAAATAACTCTGGAAAGAATGAAGAGATATAGCCAAAGCAAAAACAATATCCAGTTGTGGATGTGACTGCTGATGGAAGTAAAGTCTGATGCTATAAAGAACAATATTGCATAGGAACCTGGAATGTTAGGTTGGTGAATCCGTGAATAAAATAAGCAGAAGATATTAAAAGAGGCGACAATAATAAACAGTTCAGTTCAGTTGCTCAGTCATGTCCAACTCTTTGCGACACCATGAATCGCAGCATGCCAGGCCTCCCTGTCCATCACCAGCTCCTGGAGTTTACCCAAACTCATGTCCATCGAGTCGGTGATGCCATCCAGCCATCTCATCCTCTGATATCCCCTTCTCCTCTGCCCCCAATCCCTCCCAATATCAGGGTATTTTCCAATGAGTCAACTCTTCGCATGAGGTGGCCAAAGTATCGGAGTTTCAGCTTCAGCATCATTTCTTCCAATGAACACCCAGGACTGATCTTTAGGATGGACTGATTGGATCTCCTTGCAGTCCAAGGGACTCTCAAAAGTCTTCTCCAACACCACAGTTCAAAAGCATCAATGCTTCAGCACTCAGCTTTCTTCACAGTCCAACTCTCACATCCATACATGACCACTGGAAAAACCATAGCCTTGACTAGACAGACCTTTGTTGGCAAAGTAATGTCTCTGCTTTTCAATATGCTATCTAGGTCGGTCATAACTTTCCTTCCAAGGAGTAAGCGTCTTTTAATTTCATGGCTGCAGTCACCATCTGCAGTGATTTTGGAGCCCCAAAAAATAAAGTTTGACACTGTTTCCACTGTTTCCCCATCTATTTCCCATGAAGTGATGGGACCAGATGCCATGATCTTCATTTTCTGAATGTTAAGCTTTTAGGTCAACTTTTTCACTCTCCTCTTCCACTTTCATCAACAGGCTCTTTAGTTCCTCTTCACTTTCTGCCATAAGGGTGGTGTCATCTGCATATCTGAGGTTATTGATATTTCTCCCACAATCTTGATTCCAACTTGTGCTTCTTCCAGACCAGCGTTTCTCATGACGTACTCTGCATATAAGTTAAATCAGCAGGGTGATGATATACAGCCTTGACGTCCTCCAAGAATACACAGAACCTATACAAAAATGATCTTCATGACCCAGATAACCATGATGGTGTAACCACTCACCTAGAGCCAGACATCCTGGAATGCAAAGTCAAGTGGGCCTTAGGAAGCATCACTAGGAACAAAGCTAGTAGAGATGATGGGATCCCAGTTGAACTATTTCAAATCCTAAAAGATAATGCTGTGAAAGTGCTGCACTCAATTTGCCAGCAAATTTGGAAAACTCAGCAGTAGCCACAGGACTGGAAAAGGTCAGTTTTCATTCCAGTCCCAAAGAAGGGCAATGCCAAAGAATGTTCAAACTACTGCACAATTGTACTCATCTCACACTCTAGCAAAGTAATGCTCAAAATTCTCCAAGCCAGGCTTCAATAATGCATGAACATGAACATCCAGCTGTTCAAGCTGGATTTAGAAAAGGCAGAAGAACCACATATCAAATTGCCAAATCTGTTGGATCATTGAAAAAGCAAGAGAATTCCAGAAAAGCATCTACTTATGCTTTATTTATTATGCAAAAGCCTCTGACTGTGTGGATCACAACAAACTGTGGAAAATTCTGAAAGAGACAGGAATACCAAACCACTTGACCTGCCTCCTGAGAAATCTTTATGCAAGGCAAGAATCAACAGTTAGAACTGGACATGGAACAACAGATTGGTTCCAAATTGGGAAAGGAGTACATCAAGGTTGGATACTGTCACCATGTTTATTTAACATATATGGAGAGTACATCATGCGAAATGCTGCACTGGATGATGCACAAGATAGAATCAAGATTTCCAGGAGAAGTATTTAACCTCAGATATGCAGATGACATCACCCTTATGGCAGAAAGCAAAGAAAAACTAAAGAGCATCTTGATGAAAGTGAAAGAGGAGAGTGAAAAAGTTGGCTTAAAACTCAACATTCAGAAAACGAAGATCATGGCATCCGGTCCCATCACTTCATGGCAAATAGATAGCGAAACAATGGAAATAGTGAGAGACTTTATTTTCTTGGGCTCCAAAATCATTGCAGATGGTGACAGCAGCCATGAAATTAAAAGACGCTTGCTTCTTGGAAGAAAAGCTATGACCAACCTACACAGCAAATTAAAAAGCAGAGACATTACTTTGCCAACAAAGGTTCCACCTAGTCAAAGCTATGGTTTTTCCAGTAGTCATGTATGGCTGTGAGAGTTGGACTATAATGAAAGCTGAGCCCTGAAGAATTGAACTGTGGTATTGGAGAAGACTCTTGAGAGTCCCTTGGCCTGCAAGGAGATCCAGTCAGTCAATTCTAAAGGAAGTCAGTACTGAATATTCATTGGAAGGACTGATGTTAGCTGAAACTCCAGTACTTTGGCCACTTGATGAGAAAGAACTGACTCACTGGAAAAGATCGTGATTCTGGGAAAGACTGAAGGAGGAAGGAGAAGGGGCCGACAGAGGATGAGATGGTTGGATGGCCTCACTGACTCCGTGTACATGAGTTTGAGTAAGGTCTGTGAGATGGTGAAGGAAAGGGAAGCCTGGCGTGCTGCAGTCCATGGAGTCACAAAGAGTCGGATATGACTGAGAGATTGAACTGAACTGAATGGATGTTGGCTATTTGATCTCTGGTTTCTCTGCCTTTTCTTAATCCAGCTTGAACATCTGGAAGTTTTCATTTTTCATAATGTTGAAGGCTGGCTTGGAGAATTTTGAGCATTACTTTGCTAGCATGTGAGATGAGTACAATTGTGCAGTAGTTTGAACATTCTTTGGCATTGCCCTTCTTTGGGACTGGAATGAAAACTGACCTTTTCCAGTCCTGTGGCTACTGCTGAATTTTCCAAATTTGCTGGCAAATTGAGTGCAGCACTTTCACAGCATCATCTTAGGACTTGAAATAGCTCAGCTGGAATTCCATCAACTCCACTAGCTTTGTTCTTATTGATGCTTCCTAAGGCCCACTTGACTTTGCATTCCAGGATGTCTGGCTATAGGTGAGTGATCATGATTATCTGGGTCCTGAATATCTTTTTTGCATAGTTCTTCTGTGTATTCTTGCCACCTCTTCTAAATATCTTCTGCTTCTATTAGGACCATGCCATTTCTGTCCTTTATTGTGCCCATTTTTGCATGAAATATTCCCTAGGTATCTCCAATTTTCTTGAAGAGATCTCTAGTCTTTCTCATTATACTGGTTTTCCTCTATTTCTTTGCATTGTTCACTTAGGAAGGCTTTCTTATCTCTCTTTGCTATTCTTTGAAACTCTGCATTCAGATAGGAATATCTTTCCTTTTCTCCCTAACCTTTCGCTTCTCTTCTTTTCTCAGATATTTGTAAGGCCTTCTCAGACAACCATTTTGCCTTTTTTCATTTGTTTTTTTGGGGGGATGGTTTTGATTACAGCCTCCTGTACAATGTCGCGAACCTCTGTCCATAGCTCTTCAGGCACTCTATCAGATCTAATCCCTTGAATTTGCTTGTCACTTCCACTGTATAATGAAAGGGATTTGATTTAGGTCATACCTGAACAGCCTAATGCTTTCCCCTATTTTCTTCAATTTAAGCCTGAATCTGTCAACAAGGAGTTCATGATCTGAGCCACAGTCAGCTCCCAGTCTTATTTTGCTGACTGTATAGAGCTTCTCCATCTTCACCTGCAAAGAATATATTCCATCTGATTTAGTATTGGCATCTGGTGGTGTCCGTGTCTAATGTTGTCTCTTGTCAATAGAGCTCCTTCCCATCCTCCAGGAGTTGAACTCCTTAAAGATAAGATTTAACTTGAATCATTCATCTGTATAATCTGAAGAACAAATCGCTGGTCTCGTATAGAATTGAGGCTGATTACTTGTTTCTCAAATGAATGAGAAATATAACAAATTAGTGAATGAAACATAAAAGATTGCCTCTGCAGTCCAGGATTGTAAAATAAATTAAGTCTGCCCATGGAAGATTTACATATAGCATCTTTTACCGGCCTTTGATTTGTCTGGTTTCAAAGTCCAAACACTAATAAATGAGGGCCAGCATAATTTAATGAACTTGCCCAAGGTAGCCCAGGTATTAAGCAGAAAAAAACAGAACAAACGTACATCATACCTTCTTGCGCTTTCTGATACAGTGTGTTTGCCTCTGGTAAGTGGTGAGTGAGACTCCATATCTAAGAAATATACTTTTTATAGAAGATAAGTTTTTCTATAAAATCCTTGTGAACTTCTTTTGTTGATGCTCTATTGGAAAATATGATATTCATTGTACACTGGGAAGATGTGTAGGATTCAGGAAGTTTAGAAGAGCAGAGGGAAAAACTTAACAAGACGAGGTTTATCCTGTGAGCTTGCCACTTCATTTTTGGTCCACAGAGTGAAAGAAATGTTTTCTAGAGTCATCATTAATAACCAAGCATCCTGTTAATAATCCAATCTGTGGATCAATAAACGCTGAGGAGATCTTTGCCCAGGAGCACCAATAATACCCTTTTGGTCCCGGAGCGGGGCACAGTCTTCTTAGCTATCTTTTAGCTGAACTGAATGTAAATAGAGATGAGAAGCCCTGTAGTTCAATAGGTAGGCAGAGCTTAGCAGCTTTGCATAATGATGATAAACAGAAGGGGAAAATGTTAGATGGAGTAAGAGTATTCTTGAGGGGAGGCTCAGCAATTTCAATATTTTCAAAGTTGACCCTAGTTTGATAAACCTGTTCAACATGATATGCGCTTCTATAGTCACCAGGCATTTCTTAATGGGAGTTCTTCAGTTCAGTTGCTCAGTCGTGTCCGACTCTTTGTGACCCCATGGACCACAGCACACCAGGCCTCCCTGTCCATCATCAACTCCCGGAGTTCACTCAGACTCACGTCCATTGAGTCGGTGATGCCACCCAACCATTTCATCCTCTGTTGGCCCCTTCTCCTCCTGCCCTAAATCTTTCCCAGCATCGGGGTCTTTTCAAATGAGTCAGCTCTTTGCACCAGGTGGCCACAGTATTGGAGTTTCAGCTTCAACATCAGTCCTTCCAATGAACACTCAGGACTGATCTCCTTTAATACAGACTGGTTGGACCTCCTTGCAGTCCAGGGGACTCTCAAGAGTCTTTTCCAACATTACAGTTCAAAAGCATCAATTCTTCGGCACTCAGCTTTCTTTATAGTCCAACTCTCACATCTATATAGGACTACTAGAAAAATCACAGTCTTGACTAGATGGACCTTTGTTGGCAAAGTAATGTTTCTGCTTTTTAATATGCTGTCTTAGGTTGGTCATAACTTTCAAGCAGTTATGTGTCTTTTAATTTCAAGGCTGCAGTCACCATCTGCAGTGATTTTGGAGCCCCCCAAAATAAAGTCAGCCACTGTTTCCCCACTGACTTGCCATGAAGTGATGGGACCAGATGCCATGATCTTAGTTTTCTGAATGTTGAGCTTTAAGCCAACTTTTTCACTCTCCTCTTTCACTTTCATCAAGAAGCTCTTTAGTTCTTCTTCACTTTCAGGCATAAGGGTGGTGTCATCTGCATATCTGAGGTTATTGATATTTCTCCCGGCAATCTTGATTCCAGCTTGTGCTTCATCCAGCCCAGCATTTCTTATGATGTACTCTGCATAGAAGTTAAATAAGCATGGTGACAATATACAGCCTTGATGTACTCCTCTTCCAATTTGGAACCAGTCTGTTGTTCCATGTCCAGTTCTAACTGTTTCTTCCTGACCTGCATACAGGTTTCTTAAGAGGCAGGTCAGGTGGTCTGGTATTCCCATCTCCTTCAGAATTTTTCACAGTTTATTGTGATCCACACAGTCAAAGGCTTTGGCATACTCAATAAAGCAGAAATAGATGTTTTTCTGGAACTCTCTTGCTTTTTCCATGATCCAGCGGATGTTGGCAATTTGATCTCTGGTTCCTCTGCCTTTTTTAAAACCAGCTTGAACTCTGGAAGTTCACGGTTCACGTATTGCTGAAGCCTGGCAATGGGAGTTCTTATTCAACATAATTACAATCTAGGTGACCATTTAGAAACATCTGTATTTGCATGTTTTCTCTGTGCTCCTCCCTCTCCATTCAGCTCACTGCATTGTATATCTGGGCTTCCCTTGTGACTCAGCAGGTAAAGAATCCACCTGCAACCTGGGTTCGGTCCCTGGGTTGGGAAGATCCCCTGGAGAAGGGAAAGGCTACGCATTCCAGTATTCTGGCCTGGAGAATCCCATGGACAGAGGAGCCTGGCAGGCTATAAACCCATAGCATTGCAAAGAGTCAGGCAGGACTGAAGTGACTTAGCATTCACACATATAGACTTTAACCCATAAAAAATAACATGGTTTTCCAATAAATGATTTCCCAATAACGGTTTTCCTATGGTTTTCCTGAGCACTGAATAATGTATGTGTATGTATGTGTGTTTGTATGTGCGTGCATACATACACACGTGTGCACGTGCCTTTAAAAAGGATAAAATAGAAAGCCTGGAAGTGAAATATCTTCCCAAGATCACAGAGATAAGGGGCAGGATAGGGATTTGACCTCAGCTCTAAAGTAAAGCAAGGCACTCATCATTATTTTTTCACCATCCCATCCCTGAAACATAGCAGATGCTCAACATACCTTTGTTGGAGGAATGTATATGCCATTGAGTCTCAGTTTTCTGCCCTGTTCCTGCCAATTCCTTCCCCATCAGTTCAGAAAACCTCCATACTCCAGAGGCTAAGATGCTCTTTATCAACTGAGAGCAGTATTTAAAAGACTACAGGGAGGGGAGAGCAGCCATTGCTAATGGCGGACACTTGGAATAAGGAAAGCACCTAAAAAGGAGAAAAATTTTCCCTCTAAACTCCTTGAAGCCTTGGCAGGACTGTGTTCTAGACTTCACTCTGAAAGAGTTGTCCATATGCTGGAAGCATCATTGTGGATACTGAGTAAATGCAAACCCAGAAGAGTATACGGATGACATAGCACCCCCATTTCTTACCCAAGGCAAATACACTCTCTTGATTCACTTCTACCTTTTAGAAATCTCTTTCCTGATGTTTGTGATATAGCTAATATGTGAAGCCCTAGGGCTGAGGTTAAGTCATGTTTGTTTGTTTGTTTTCTTGTTATATTCATTGGTATAATTTAGTGAGCTCAGAAGCCAAGCTGATGTGATTTTGAACTCCAGATTCAAAGAAAACAAGCTGTGTGGCCTTGGGCAAGGCACTTAACCACTCTGAGCATTAGTCCCTTTAAATCTAAAATCACTTGATGTTGCTTGCCCCATGCACTTACTATAAAGATAATCACATAATATATTAATTGAAAGACTTGGCAGCAATTTGCAAGTGCCTGGAGTCAGGCCAATTTCCAGCTCTGTCGGCTTTGAGCAAGATTTTTCTCATCTGTTAACAACTATAACAATAATGCCTAGCTGACAGAATTGCTACGAAGATTTAATTAGATGATGTACTTAAAGAGTATAGTATGTACTTAACATATATTTGTTCTACTCCTTGTCCATTCCTTCCTCTCAATTTCTGAAATCTGAATTTATTTTGTCACTGCTTTTCACTCTGCACATAATAGTCTGAGCAATCATACATCTCTATGGTCCATTCCATATCTTCTGTTTTCCCACTTACAACTTGACATGTATATCTTATACTTTCCAGGTGGCCCGCCTCTAGTTCAATCACAGCTCAGTGCCATGGTCAAACTCCCCTTTTCCACTCAAGACTTTTCCTTGCCATTATACTCACCAAGTCATTCCATTATGAATTAGGATAAATTCCTTACCATCTCCAAAGCTCTCTCCCCATCCAAACTATAGGTCAAATGTGTCTCTATCATTGTAATTCATGTCCACCACTTCCTCAAAGCAAATATTATCTCAATCTCTCTTTCTCTTTTGTTTTTTTTTCCAATCTTACCTTGGGAGTAGGAGGTACCCCTGTCCTATTCTAGAGTTTCTAAATGAGTATTCAAAACCTTTGACTGTGTAGATCACAACAAACTGTGGAAAACTCTTAAAAAGATGGGAATATCATACCACCTTACCTCCCTCCTGAGAAATCTGTATGTAGGTCAAGAAGCAACATTAAGAACCTGACATGGAATAATGGACTGGTTCCAAATTGGGAAAGAAGTATGTCAAGGCTGTATATTATCACCCTGTTTATTTAATTTATATGCAGAGTACAACATGTGAAATGCCAGGCTGGATGAAGCACAAGCTGGAATAAAGATCGCAGGCAGAAATATCAATAACCTCAGATACGCAGATGATACCACCCTTATAGCAGAAAGTGAAGAGGAACTGAAGGGTCTCTTGATGAAAGTGAAAGAAGAGAGTGAAAAAGCTGGTTTACTCAACATTCCAAAAATGAAGATCATGGCATCCGGTCCCATCACTTCATGGCAAATAGATGGGGAAACAATGGAAACAGTGACAAACTTTATTTTCTTGGGCTCCAAAATCACTGCAGATGGTGACTGCAGCCATGAAATTAAAAGACGCTTGCTCCTTGGAAGAAAAGCTATGACCAACCTAGACAGCATATTAAAAAGCAGATACATTACTTTGCTAACAAAGGTCCCATCTAGTCAAAGCTATGGTTTTTCCAGTAGTCGTGTATGGCTGTGAGAGTTGGACTATAAAGAAAGCTGAGTGCTGAAGAATTGATGCTTTTGAACTGTGGTGTTGGAGAAGATTCTTGACAGTCCCTTGGCCTGCAAGGAGATCCAATCAGTCAATCCTAAAGTCAGTATTGAATATTCACTGGAAGGACTGATGTTGAAGCTGAAACTCCAGTACTTTGGCCACTTGATAAGAAGAGCTGACTCACTGGAAAAGACCATGATTCTGGGAAAGATTGAAGGTGGGAGGAGAAGAGGCGTTGAACAGAGGATGAGATTTGGATGGCATCACCGACTTGATGGACTTGAGTTTGAGCAAGTTCTGGGAGATGGTGAAGGACAGGGAAGCCTGGTGCGCTGCAGTCCATGGGGTCACAGAGTCGGACATGACTGAGCAACTGAACTGAACTGATTCAAAGGCTTGGAACAGAAAGAATATGTTCTTATTTGCTTTGGAATTTCTTCCTTTCCCCAAACACTGATTAGAACTTCTCCTGCCCATCCTCCCCAATGCAAAACAAAGGGGGAAAGAAAGTTCTCAAAGAACACTCTGGCCCAGATTTGCTGAATGGCTCTGCTTCCCAAGTGTGAAATGCCAACCTCAGGCTTCTACATTCAATAGTTTTGGGGCTTAGGGCAGGTTGCCCCCAAGTATGCCTAAGTGACATACTGGTTATTTTGAATTAAATTTTCTTAAGCAGCAGCCAGTGGAAGAAGATGACTTTGACCTCTCTCTGTCTTCATGAAAGCAGGACATAAGCTGTCTCTGTGAAGAGTATCCTACCCACAGCAGGAGATAGAGAGATATCCTTATCACCAAAGATAAAGCATTCAGGGCTAACAGCCTATATAAACAAACCTTGTTGCTTCTTCATTAATGTACTTCTCCAAGCACAAAATTCTGTTTAGATTGTTCTCTAAGCACCCAAGCCTAAGCTTTTTCATTTTGTCAGCTCTTCACAAACTTCTTTCTTTTATCTATGAAAAGTATAAAAGCTTCCTGCTTTGGCCACTTCTTAGGTCCTATTTCTGTAAGACCACCGTATACACAAACTATTTTTTTTTCTCCAGTTAACCTGTCTTGTGTCAATTTAATATTAGACTAGCCAAAAGAACCTCAGAAGGAAGGGAGAAATCCTACCCTCCAGTAGTTTCAACACTGTTATAAAAACTGCAGGCTGGCCAGGTGCATAGCGGAGGAAGAGATATGCTGTAGGAATTCTCACTTTTTAAATCCTGTCTGAAGAGATTTCACATGAAGTTGAAGAAGCAAATCTGACGAAAAGGTTGTGGAAGGTTTATGTATTACATCACAGGAACCTGAACCAGATACTTGTTTTTCTGGAAGGGCAGGGGAAGGCTAAAAATTAGAGAAGCGGTAGGATTTAATGAACTCGTGGTTGAGAAGGGAGAGACTGAAAGAGCAAATTCTAAAACGGGCTCAGACATGGGTCTGTGTGATTGGCATTGGAGTAATATTCCCCACAGGGACTGCAGAGTTGAAAAGAGAAGAGTATGTTCCGGTAAAAAATTAAAATCTTGATCTTTGCCATGTTAAACATGAGGTGGTAATGAGACAGCAGGAAGCTACTTTGGTGAGCCAGCAGGAAAACAAGACTAAACGGCTGGAAAAGTGTGACATGTGGAGGTAAAACTGACTGGTTCATTAGATAATCATACCTTTCAATTACACAGTCCTGAGCTTTACAGTTTACAAAACAGTTTCATCTACATTTCTGAATCCTTGAAACAACCCTGTGAGGCTGGTACTATTACCTACTTTTTACAGATAAGGGGACTGACGTTCAGAGATATTCTTGCTTTGGCCAATGAACCCACTGGGAAGTGCTGGAAAAATGATTCAAGCTAAGGTGACTTTATGGCCAAGGTCAACATGCCTTCCACTATCCTATGCTGGCAGTTACAAAAGCTCCCTTGCTACCATTCCCTTTGGAGATGAAATGGCCTGAGCTTTATGCAACCATACTCTCCTGATAATTTTTCAAGGACCATGTTTTCCCAGATGAAGGTCACATGGCAAATGACCAAGGGCCATGGCTCACAAGTCCAGAATTCCTCCAAGATTCTTTGGGATAACATATAAGAATTTCTGAGGTGTCTCCCAATGCCAATTCCCCTCTCCTTGCTGGCAAAGCCAGACTTCACTCAGGAAAGGATGACCCTAATTGAACCCTGACTGTTCTAGACAAATCAAGGGGGTCTGGTTGCCTTTGCTTGTGACTGGAATTTGGGCAAGGGAGGGAGGTGGTAAGGGGTGTGACCAATGTCCTAGGAGGCACATGTGGAATCTGCAGAATGGATTGTTTCTAAAAGAGAGATAAAGAAGTGATGTTCCCCATTTACTCTGAGGGAGATGCTATGTTTGAATGTGTTGCCAGGACTCCTTAACTACGTTATGTCCATAACTGTAAAGCTGTCACAATAAAGATGTCTGAAACAAGGAGACATGGAAAGCAACCTGAGGGCTCAATGGTTTTTTAAACTTCTGCCTTGAAAATCTTGAAGACTTTCCTACCTCCTGACTTAACCGGCGAAATAATACATTTCTGTTATTTAAGATCATTTGATTTGTGGTTCTGCTTCTTATAGATGATAACTTCCTAACTGATAACATCAGCTTGAGCTTTGATTCTGCAAATTAATTCCCAGATCTTTGGCAAATTGAGTGGCCCAAATGAGGAGCTTCCCTCACCAACTTTTCCTCAGAAACTTTAATTTCAGTTGCTCCTTCAATAAAATCAAATGCAGATACTTTTGTCAGCAAATGACCACACATATATGTATGTTACTGGGTTACTGCTTCTTTTTTTAAAAAAAGTACAACTCTGAAAGCAGGTTTCCATTTCTTGTGATTTTATTACCTTCACAAACATATATGCTTAGCTAAGAATACACAGTCTCATGCATTTGTAGAAATGGCAGTTTATAACCTCATCTGTGAATGACTGTGATCATTTTTTCCTTAGCCTGTGATATAAAATACTATCCTAATAGAACCTGATTTTTCTTTACTTCTTCATGTTTAACTCTTCATTGCTTTCTCTGTTTTATCAACACCCTCTTAGTAACTGTTAACAAATCTGAAACTGAGTACATAGAGTGCTGTCACGGGAAAAACCAATGGGCTATCTCTGAGGAACATGCCTAAAATAAACGATTGTACTTCTCCTAGAGGGCCTTAGGAAAAGAATTTCACCCCAAAAAAGGTGAAAGAGCCCAGAGGTTCCAAATATTTCATTTTCTCTATTAAACAGGGGACTATATTCAAACTTGCTAAGATAATGTTAAACTGCATAAAGAAAAAAAAATAGAAAGAAAATCTTATTCTAGGAATTGTCCAAGTGACTTCTGGGGAAGTTTAAACAACAGCTGATGGCTATGTATACCAATTCCATTGTTAAATCTAATAATGTGCCAATTTATATTGTATAGATTCTCTTGTATTAAATGTAAACAGTGCCTGTGAGTGGTGTGAATGCATTAGCATGGTGTAAATGATATTCATAAGATATGAACTGCCAGCTCTGCTCTAGGACCCTTCTGATGAGATGTTGCTTCTCCTGAAGCTTTCCCAGTGAGTAGCCGTTTTTAATACATAAAATATGGGTCCCTAGAATACTTCAGAGCTCTTCATTGAGAGAAATATTTTTAATAGTAATGCATGTATCTCAGAAGTATAGGCCTTCCTATTGCTTAATCTAGAAGCTATTTCTGCCCTGTGTTTTGGAGATTCTTTTTTTCATTACAGCCACCCATCATGGTTCTTTTAATGGACAAAGTTGGAGGTTGAAAAACTAGATTACATTGTTACGATTTCTCGGCTATTGGATTTCCCTTGTTGGTTTGGAAGAAAAAAAAATTATTTGAAATGTATAAATGATACCAAATTCTTATTTGAAGTTGTTAGACTGTGATTACCACTAGAACTATAACCTTACTTATGCAAATCACTAGAGTTCATGGTAAGTCTGACATTTACAGAATTAATGAACTAAATAATTAAGTGACCTAGTAAATGAATTGGTAAACCAGAACTATTAATCTTTTAATGAATTCTTTACTAACACTTAATAATAATTTTTTGCATAATTTTAAAGGATTATAGTAAAGAAACATTAGAATAGGAAACCCATTATGTGAAGGAACGTTACTTTTATAAATCTGTCATTATGTCTCTTTTTATTGAATTCATTTCTATTCAGGTTTAGAAAAGTGGCAGTTCCTATATTGGTGACTAACAGTCCCCGACTTCGAAGTTTTTTTTCCCCCTCACTGAGACAGAGGGCTTAGGATCATTTACTGCTTCAAAAAACCACAGCTTAAAATGACTAATTAGCATACAACTATAATTTCAGAAATCCCCTATTTGATGGTGTGCATCACATGTGTTTCAGAATTTCTAAGCTCTTGTAGGTTAACTGGCACATAAAACTAGGCCTTTGCACTGGTTATCTTCAAAAAGCATTTGTCTATTCTTCACAAGTGATCATCTTTACCTTTCTCTTCAAAAACCCTTTTTGAAAAATCTAATCACAGCTATTAAAATAACTGAACTGGACTAAACATAACCAAAATTTAGAACACTGAAATGTCCAGGGTTACATCAGTCAATAATGAGAGAGAGGTAAAAAGATTAGATCAGGTCTTCAGTTTCCATACTAATTGCTTGCAAAAAACTGCCCTCAGTAGGATGAGGGATTATTGAATCATAAGTATTCAGTACCTTCCACTGGAAGGGAAAAAATCCAAATGTTTAAATAAAAAGAAAGGATAGAAAAAGTGATGGCAACAATGGTTTTCTCAACTCACAAGAAAGAAGGTGATGATTGCTTCAATCAAGCAATCAATGTTTATTAAACAACTAACACATACTTGACACTGTCCTAGGCACCATGGGACATAGAGAAGCAAAACAAGAAACAGTCCACGAATTTCAAGAGAATAAGCAAACAGACTCAACTAATACATACCACCTAATAGCCAGCTGCATAAGATAATTTATAACAACCTCAACTACAAATGCTATAGTGTTCTATAGATTCTTTTCACACAGATTTTGTATCCTGAGGCTTTTTAAAGCTGGGAGAACAACTTGAGTAGTTTTAGTCTGAAAATATTCTAAGCATCTGTGAACCTCTATTTTCTGGCAATATGACTGGCTGCATAGCCTAAAAATCTTACTAACAGAGAAAACCTAGAAATGGTGTATAAAATACTTTTTTTTTTTTTTTTTTTAATTCAGAGCTGGGCTTGCAATAAATTAAAGGTAACTCTCAGGATCCCAAGATGAAGGAGAATTTTTAACCAGAGTGACAAATGGAAGCTGACTCCAATTTTGAGAACTTGCCATTTATGATAACCAAGAGCTTCATAAGGATAGGAACAATGCCTTAGGTCTTCACACAGAGTGAGTAGTTAGAAATGAGACTCCCCATGTAAAGTTGGGCCCTTCAAAGGGCTAGAAAGTCAATAAAATGGGGACTAAGAAAAAAATTCTTCCACTGGCAAATGGAGATGAGGCCTGAGTTCTGGGTAAAGTCTTCTGAGAATCTGTGAATTTAGATTTTCTTTATTTGAATTTGGGGATCAAATTTATACTTCCTTTCAAATCTGGGGAATCCCACACCAAGAAGTAATATAAATTGTTCCCAGGTAGATTAGCGGTTCAGGACACTCAGCCAAAGCAATGGAAATCCTCTTGTGAAAGACCGACTTACCTTTAACCCAGGTCCTCAAAGATCCCCACAAATAAGATTCTGCTGGACTTGGCTCACAATGGAAAATTGCAAAACACACAAAGAAATAAAGTTATTTACATGTAGTGAAACTTGATCCACAGAAGCTTTACTAATCAGGAAAGATGAGGAGGAGGAGGAGAAAAACATGGATAAATTGCCAAAGTGGGAAAATCACGTAGTCTTGGTGGTGAGGAGAGCAAGCAAAGCAGCCAAGGTAAGAAGAGATGTCTGCCTGGTTGTTTAGCTCTCATGGAAGATTTTGAATTTTAAAAGATGTCACTCCTGGCTCCTCTGGTGGTCGTCTAGTGCATAAGAATTTGCCTGCCAATGCAGAGGACATAGTTCAATCCCTGCTCCAGGAAGATTCCATGAACCACACTTATTGGGCAACTAAGCCCATGAACCATAGTTATTGACCTGAGCCTGTACTCCTCAACAAGAGAAGCTAAAGCAATGAGAAGCCAACACACCACAACTAGAGAACAGCCCCCACTCTCCACAACCAGAGAAAGCCCTCAGGCAGCAAGGAAGACCCAGTGCAGCCAATCAAATGTGACTCCATCCAACTCAGAACAACAGCCATGTATAAAAATGGCCTAGTTCACTCAACCAACTGAAATGTTCATTTCAAAGAAACAACTGATAATTTGGCTTGTAGATTAAAAAAAAAAAAAAATCAAACCTTTTTTTTGAAAAACAAAAACAAAAACAAAAAAAATTCCTCTAGTTGCATTTAAAACAGCCCACTTGGCTTGACTAGTTATCTTACTTCCTGGGTTTGTAATTCATTGTGTTGGTGGCTGGTTGTATCAGAAGGGAAACAAACGACGGGGCAGCACTGTGACGAGGGAATAAGGAGCCGGTAATAAGGGCTAGGTAAGGGTGCCTTCCGGAGGTTGCAGCTCTCAACTTTAATAATCTTCAGATTTTTGCCCTTAAGCGTCCAACTGTCTCAGGTCCAAGGCTTGTGACCATTAACTGTGTTTGTGCTCTTCAGACTGCTTCTGTTACTTCTATGAACATGTGAAAGAAAGAAAAAATGATCACACCTAATCTTAGTGCTATGCACAGAATAAACACAAGGTACATTTTAAACTTAACTGTGATCATAAACTACTATCTCTTCAGGCCTAAAGAAAAGTCAGGCCCTTTAATATACAGACCCGAAGAAGAAGGTACACAAAGCATGATCAGGCAAGACAGCTGAGAGCCTTCCAGGTGCAAAGCCCCCAGCTGGAATCTTGTCCTGCTGTGACTGGTATGAACAGCACATTCCATGAAGCTTTGCTAAATTCAAAAGGTCTTTTCTAGAATATGGCAAACTATTTATTCTACACAGGATAAATTTACTGAACACCCCACCAAAAAGTCAATGCACGCCCCATAGTTAAACTCAGGGTAGGTGAAGAAACCTCTGTAAAACACTGCTTCAGGCTAGGCAGATGTCAGAGTGGGTTTCAGCCTTCTCCAGGGGAATTTCGGCTTCTCATGTGGTGTTCAGTGGAACTAAAACTTTGAAAAACATCCTGTGGTATCATATTTTTCCATAAAGTCCTTTCTTTCACATATTTTACTCACAATAGGAAACTTTTCAAATAGACTCTCAGTTTCACTTAGTCACTTACTTCAAGTTCACTGAGGAAAGAATATTTTTAAGTCATAGGTATCATAGTAGCTATAGATGTCTTCAGATTTCAAACCCTTTGTCCAGGCTCAAATTTTACAGGGAGAAGAATTCAGTTGCTTTAAGGACTATTATGCCAGCGGGCCTAACGGTCATCTGACAGTACATGTGGCCATGCAAAGATTCAGGCAACAATTCTCCTTGCAGGCACTGCAGGAAGAGCCATGCAAAAAGTATTAGCACCAGGAAGACCACAAACTTGAGAAAAAAATATCTTTAGACAATCACCAATTCTGTATTTAAAATATATTGTCTGTCAAAAAAAAATGGAAGTTATCAAACAGTTCAACACGTGTTTGTACAAGTGTGTCTGCATGCTTAGCAAGTATTTACTATCAACTATTTTAACAGATCAGGAAAGGAAAAAAAAGCCTGTCAAGTCATTGCAAAGATTTAATTTTTTAAAACCTATTATTTTGGATGGCTTTTTAGAAAACCAGGTTTTCTATCGTAAAGCTCAAATCAGTTGTCATCTAAGTGTGATGTCATCAACACAATGTTGCTTTTGATGTTTTAAGACTTGAACTGGAGCGTAGCTACACCAACAAAAGGAAGACCAGAAAGGAGGAACTTGGGAAACAGTCCCATGAAAAGAATCCTTGTCATAAGACCACATCTATTTGTGGGCAGAACATCTGACCACAGCCCAGGAACTGTCTTTATGATTAATTCCCATCTCTACTGCTGAATCGATGATGCAGTGATCTGCATTGATTATTAAGGTGACTGAAATAACTGGATCAGACATGGCTTACCAGTGCAAATTGGCTAATTCATCAACACATAAAGATATCAGGAGAAATGTTCGTGATTGTCACATATCACCAGGAAAGGAATTACCCCATGCTTATCAAAACTGATAGGCCCATTTTTACTGACACCTATTTTTAAAATAAAGACATTTTACCTTAGAACAACAGACTTGGTATCCTTCACAATAGTAAAAACCTGGATTTAATCCAGATTCTTTTAGGTGAAAATAAAAAAACTGGCATTTGAACATTTGAATTATCTCTCAGAAAAATCACTGGGGTGATCTACTTTTTCAGGATGACCTGCTAGTTAGTTACTAGAAGGTAGCAACTTCTGGTCAATCTAAAACAAACCAAACTCTGATTGAAAAGGACATCCATGATCAATTTCCTGAGACTATGAGCCTAATGTAAACCAAAATTAACTTGGAAAGACCCACTTGTACTTCTATCCATTTCTTCTAAAACCTTCCAGTGCTTAATATTATTCTTCAACCAGGTAAATGAGAAATGTTAATTTATACATTAAAATAAAATTGGGTACCAACATGATTATCAGAAAGCTAAGTTCTGAGCCTAAAGCAAAATTACTAAAAGGAAAAGAGACTGCAGCAACAAAGATTGAGATGGTACTTCATCCCATTCTCTGCTACTTTAAAGTATATGCATGTCTGTAAAAGTAGGTATCTCTTTTGTTCTGATATGTAATTTTAAAAAGAAGAAAAAAATAACTGGGGAACTATGATAATTTAAAAATTTTAAATTAATAAAAAAGCCACAAAAACTTTCTTGTTGGCTGCTGGTTAAATGTAAAGATTTCAGTTTTGAAGACAGAAGTTGCCTGGGATTCAGCCTGATCTGAGGTGATGGATGCATGAAATTCTCCAAAGCATTCAGCACCTAGTCACATGCTTCCACTTTGTGAAGTATCTCTCATTCTCCAATTATACTGCATCACACAAATCTCAAGGTTTACTGTAAGCAGATACTTATATAGATAAATGAAAAAAATTGGCACAGTTATAAATTAAGAGACTCCTATGAGCATTGTTTGGGGAAAAGCTACTAATACATGTTTCACTTGTTTTTGAAAAGCAAATACAGTATAATTTAAAATTACTTCCGACAGCAGCCAACTGCCAACTGTTTAGACTGGCTCAATTCAGCAGATGCTGGGGCTCCCCACGCCGCTCATGTCTTCAAAAAGAAGCTCTTCAGATTGGCAGTGAGGGAATATTTCCTTTGAACGTTTAAGTAACATGTAAGGATAAGGGGAAAAGATATAAATGCTAATAATTAAAAAGTAAATGAATAATACCCAAAGCAGAATATTTGAAAAGGCATGGTAGACTTTTACATTCCCAGAAAGTGGCAACCAGATGTGTTAAGCTTCTTTCAATATTCTCAGCTTTTGCTAATGTTAACAGTGGGAAGTACACAGTTGAGGGAAAATACAAGGAAAATTCTAGTTAAAAATAAATTGGCACAATAGAAGAAAAAATTGCTCAATTATTACAGAATATTTGTTTCACTTCTCCATTTCAGGGTACACTTCTAGAGAGAGACTTAAAGAATGGAAAACTATGAGGGGAATGGACAGGAGAGGGAATGGAGGGAGGAAATCAACATTACTTTTTTTTTAAAAGATGTATTATAATTTAGAAATACTTTATCAATTATTATGACAACACTTGAGCTGTGAATGGGGACAGCAGTATAAATACACTATTCTAAAGACAGTGGCAAAGAAACAGTCTTTAATAGCTATGTCTTAAGACCAAGCAATCATGAAATCCTATAGTTTTGCTTGTTCCTTTACCAATAACAAGGATAAAAATATATATCTGCCCTAAGTATTTTTAAAACTGAATATTTAAAATTTTTATCTCATAGGTGAAAATGTTATTGATTTAGCAATGTATCTAATCCTTTAACAAAAATCTATACATAATCTGACTTAAAATAATAAAACAAATTAAGAACTGAAATGTTTAACCTTCAAAACTTCACTGAGCATGATGACTGTGTGAGATAAATTTGATTTATGAGCTTGCTGCCTGGTTATGTCACAGATACTTGCTTGGGAGATTTTGGGACAGTTTCTTCTCTAACTAGTCACCTTCCAGAGTGTTTCTGAACAACAACCATTCCTTATCAATGAAGAACCTTCACTGTTAGCTGACTTACAACTTTAATTACCTTTAAAAGTCAGCAAGACAACATATGAATGTTCACATCTTATTAAATGACTCTCTAGATATAAGGCTTTTAATCTCTTTAGAAGGAGGCTGACTTCATTGCCATGAAGAATTCTTATTCAGGTGAAGGCATGACCTGCATAAAAATTTCCCTTTGCCCTTTTGGCTACACAATAAATATCCTAAGCATGGGAGTAAGGATAAATTAAGGAAATCAAATCTAGAATGACTGAAAAGGCTTGCTGCCATAAATAATTAGAAAAAGAAACACATGGGGAGACCAATAAGTGAACCTGTGAAGGTCAGACCCAAAAAACAAGAACCTGTGAAGGTCAGACCCAAGGAAAAAAAATTCTTGAATTTCATAGAACACTATCTTAAACGGAGGCTGATTTTTCAGCATGTATTCTGGCTCAAGTCATGAGGCGTTCATTCATTTGTCTTTTTATTCTAGGAAAACCTTCCTACCACTTACCAAGTACCTGATACTGTCTACATAAAATAAATAAGACCCTCGAGGCACACACAAACCCATGAGTGATAAGGACACATAAAAAGATAATGAGACCTGGGAAGACTGGTGGTAAGCAAGGGCATTGGGGATTAAGTAGGCAGAGGAGGAGCATCTAACCTAGTTTATGGATGATGGGGAAAAGGTCCAAAAGACTGCTGGAGCAATTACTGAAAGATGAGTGAAATACACCAGGTAGGAGAAGAACAGAGGAAAGACTGTTTATGTGGTGCAGAAAGGTGGAGAGAAAAGGAATATATACACATTTCCATGTTGCTGGGATGTGATGTTAGCAGCCAGTGAACACTGTTTCCTGAAAGCTTTGGAAAGCCAAGGATTGGCATTTTAACAAGGAAATAACACCTTCAGGCTTTGTTTTAGAAAGTACTCTGGCTGCTGTGGGAAGGATGAATTGGAAGCAAAGCCCAGAATCCTGATATGAAAGGAATGAAAAGCATGCATTCCAGAGTCAGTGGAGTACTGAACTGAGTAGCTGGGGGTTGAGATGTTAGAGGCGTAGACCAGATAGTCAGGGAGCTAATGGCAGGTTTGAAGAGAGCCTTAGAAAGTCTTGATAATGATCCCTGTCTTTGCTAGGATATTGGAAAGAATGCTCTTTCTTGCCAACTCAAATTCCATGAGTATTCCACTTCATTCACTCAGAGGTGCCCTGTGATTTGAATCACATTGACTTTGTTTTCGAATATGTCCCCCCAGAATCATGGAGTAGAACTCTTTCCTTTTCACCCAGGAAGCCACACTTCTGTCTTGACAGGAAAAGGTTCCCATTTCTCCCTGGAATGAACCCAAATCTCAACTTCAGAGAGAATTTCCTCACACCTCCCATCTCCTCCCCACTGATCTTCTTATTTTTTTTTTTTTTTGCCCAGGGCAATTCTCCTCTCCAAACTCCCCAGTGTCATTGTCATTAAGTACCTCCATCTCATGAGAGTTGTAGCTGGGGCTACGAAGGTCGGCCTGACCTCAGGGTTGAAGTGCTCCTCCCTGCACTGCTCCTTTGAGCAAAGTTCATAACCAGATGATGGGATCATAATTGAGAAAGAGCAGCCCCTACAAATCACAAGACTTACTGATATCACTACACTCCTCAAGTTGATCCTTGGTCTATAATTTCTTTGAGTACCCAGGAGAATGAAAACAACCTTGTAATATCTGAGGTTGAGCAACAAGTTACAAAACACCAAGTACTGTGCTCAATGCTTTAAACATATTACTTTACCTTCATAGTAGTTTCATGAGGTATGCACTGTCTGAGGTTTAAAAATGTTAAGTAACTTGCCCAGAGTCATGGAGTATGACTTGTAGTGCTTCTCCTTCATCTCCTATGAAAGTGAAAGTGTTAGTCACTCAGTCATGTCTGAGTCTTTGCGACCCCATGCAGTGTAGCCTGCCAGGCTCCTCTGTCATGGAATTCTCCAGGCAAGAATACTGGAGTGGGTTGCCATTCCCTTCTCCAGGGGATTTTCCTATCCCAGGGATCAAACCCTGGTCTCCCACACTGCAGGCAGATTCTTTATTGTCTGAGCTACCAGGGATGTCATCTCCTATAATAATCCTCTTTGTTCTTTGAGAAAACATCTAACCCTACATATTCATTTCCCCTAGCATCCCATTCAGATTTTGGTTGTGTTAATCAATTAGTTAAGGCTAATGTAATTCAAGTTTACTTACCTTTTTACTCATCCATTTATTCAACTAACATTTAGTATACACTTTCTACTTTGGGCTGGGTGTTAAAATTCAAAGATGGATATCAACCTCTGGTATAAAGGAGCTCCAAAATTTCCCACTGTGAGTGAAGGTACCCCCACAAAAATAATGAACTCCAACTTTCAAACCTTAGCAATACATGGGGAGATTTCTATACATGAGTTTGACTGGAATCCAGATAATGGCACCTTTGCCAATGGCTCCTTTCTTCACCATCTCAAGCATCCACCTGCCAATATTTTATCTCTTCATCACTTTTTGGCTTTACCAAAATATCCAGCAATCTGGTTGTACTGATGGCTTAATATTCAGTTATGGGCTGACATCCAAAAGGTTTGACTAAATATCTGGCTTTAACTGAACACACCTAACTTTTAGGAAAATATCCAAGAGTCCAAATGTAATTCTGCTGCTGCTAAGTTGCATCAGTTGTGTCTGATTCTTCGTGACCCCATGTACTGTAGCCCACCAGGCCCCTCCGTCCATGGGATTTTCCAGGCAAGAGTACTAGAGTGGGGTGCCATTGCCTTCTCCTAAATGTAATTCTAGAAGAGTCTAATTTCACTGGTTGTGGCTCAGCTGGTAAAGAATCCACCTGTAATGTGGGAGACCTGGGTTTGATCCTTGGGATGGAAAGATCCTCTGGGGAAGGGAAAGGCTACCTACTCCAGTATTCTGGCATAGAGAATTCCTTGGACTGTATAGTTCATGGGGTCACAAAGAGTCAGACATGACTGAGCGACTTTCACGTTCACTTTCATGCAACCTGTACATAAAATTTCTACAAAGAATTTATTATTTCCTCCTAGGATTTTGAAGCCCCCTGTGCGTATTTATTATAGAGTAGAAGCCCATCATCTGGGTCCCAGCTATGTTCTTTACAGAGCTATGACATATCTAAGGACTTCAACAAATGCTATTATTATTAATGTTAATGATATGAGCAGTAATGATAGTCATGATTATCCATGCTGCCCGAGGAGAAAAAACTATGCTGAATAGCCAAGAAAGTAATTATGAGAATGTAGTTTACTTTAAATGAATTTATTCATGTTGTCATGTATTTGCTTTGCTTGTGTTTGCACACTGCAGCAGGCTATCGTCCCAAAGCCAATACTAATAATGATAAAAAAAATTTTAAAAAAACTCAGTCTTTGACTGATCTGCAGAGAAGGTGAGGGAAATGTCTGGGAGAATCAGAAATGGGCAGTTAGCACAGAGAATATCAAAATTGCTCTCAGGCTGGGAAGGGTGCCTGGTAGAGAACAACGCAGCTTCATTCCACTTCCATCTGTACAGACACAAGGTTCAGAGAATGGCCAGATCCCCTAAGTGTCTCATATTTAGCTATTAAACTGACCACATTCTTGTAAACACCCCAAATCCTCTTTTCAAATACCTCCACTGAGCAGTGACTCTCTTATTTCAAAGGAGGCATTAGGTAGTAGGAAATTAGGAGTGAAAGGAAATAGGGAAAAATAATTGCCAAAATACGCTTATATGTTTTTCTGGAATTAATAAGAATGGACAGACACTGCTAGTTACCTGTCTTCCTATCCCTTCTTTATTCATATAACACAGGCAGATTGTAGGAGAGAGGAGGACAAAAATACACTCAGTTAAAACACTCTAGAAGGCTTCCTCTCCCTAGAGATGGCTACATTGACATATATCTGGCCAGTGACATATAAGAAAACTTCTGTTCGGGATTTCTGGGAGAGTTTTTGCTTTACCAATACAGGTACCTCTCTTTTCTTCTTCACTGGAATGCATAGACAAGGCTGAAGATGTAGTCACCTTCCCGTGACCATGAGAATGAAAGCAACCTGCCAGTGCTGGGGGAGCAGAAAGACAGGGCACTAGCTATTGATGACATCTGACTTCTTGCTAAGGGAGAAAAATAAATTCCTATTTTGTTAAGCTGATGTTATTGAGACGCAGAGGATTAAAACAAAGAAAACAGAAAAACAAAATACATTTGTGCGTCCACTGTGAACCTGCCTTCAGCATCTCTGTCGTGTGTGGTTCAAATAATCTTTAGGAATATTTAAATTGTGCTCATTGAAGATTTTTTTGGGGGGTGGGGTGGGGGAGAATGTCATTGTCCTGATCTCTATCTTCTACTCAGGATAGAAAAGCCACCTGTGGCCACATGAATAATAGAATGTGCTTTTGTTGAGAAACTAAACCTACATGCAGATTTTGGCTTGCCCAAACCCAGGAACAGCGGGTCAAATTAGACTGGGCAGGGAGGCAGAGACAGATGGAGTGAGCATCCTTCTTCATATATGAGATACCTGGGACACTGTCACTGTCCCTCGGGGAATAATCAGTCACTCATTAATGTGAGCAAGGCTGTGTCCCTCATCCCCCTCTGGTAGCTGAGCAGGAGTTGAGCAAGGGCAACTGTGTCATCTGAAAGGGGCAGGGGGTGATGCTGTAAGTACCCTTCTGGGTGTACCCTACTGAAGAATTTCCTGCAAAACAGTCCCTGACTCCTGTCGACCAAAGCATCCTTAATAAAAACGACAGGGCCAGGAAGCCTGAAAAGAGTGGCTATATAGGCTCCAATGATGGCACCTGAAATGCATGAGGCTCCTGTACCTACCTGCCTCTAAGAACAGCACATGGAAAAACCTCAATCTGCAATCCAAAGGCAGTCTTCTTTGATAGGTCAGCACCAATGGACAGAGGAAGAATGTGATGGGGAATGTGGTTCATTTGGTACAAACTGTCACTGCAATTTAAACACAATCCGTGCACACGCCTGCCTCCTAGCAGCAAGGTGTGGCACTAAAAGTATTCTAAAGAAAGACCTTGCAAGCTATCAGATGCTGAAGAGCCTGCTAAAATTTTGAGCAGCCTGTGATGTTAGGAACACACAGGCACACAGACTGTCAGAGGACTGAAATTATGCTACATAATTATGGAGCACTGTTGAATTCTGGGGGTGCCCATTCAAATGCCCACAGGGTAGACGCCCACCCTGAAGCTGCTAGTCATTTTCTTAAAATACGTGGTCCTTTTAATCTGTCTTTTCTGTCTCACTTTTATTAGGCTCTTAAGTACACACAGGAATGTTTTCCCACTACATGAATAGCAGTGCAAGGAAAAGGACAAACGTAAGTCCTATGCGACCTCAGCAATGGGGAGGAATAAAGGACTGGTGGAGACAGCAGCAAGCTGGATGGTCTCACCCCAGCTAAAGTGACAGGCCCTACTCAGTTCCTGTTGATGCTACCATGTCGACCCAGAATGGTGAGATACTCAAGTTCTTTCAAGGAAAGTCAGCAATTTTTAAGGAAATCTCCACATTTTTCAACAGATTTTGGGTCAGACAAAGCATGTCTGTGTGTTGAATCCAGCACATGGACTGCCAACTGGAGATTTCATATTTTTAAAATCCAAATATGTTAATAATTGCAATGAATGCCTATGAGAGAAAACTTTTTCATCTCAATTTTTGTTTCCTCCTTTCCTGGTTCCTTGCCCATCTCTAAGGTACTACTCTTTCTTTTATCCTTTCCTCCTCAACTAGGCTTCAATTATCAGTAGGATTGAAGTATTACATGTCCTTGGATTACTTGTATCTAAAAATATAAATGCAATTAAAAAACAAACAACAACAACAAAAACAGTTCAACAGAACCAAGGAAAGATTCTATAGGCAGAATTTTAGAGAAGTTTGGATGACATGCTCACTAGAGTGTCTCATATTACGCAACAGATCTTTAGCAAATCCTGTTGGTGTTCTATCATGTGAGAGTCATACATTCCTGTTTTCATATCCAAATACAGCCACACACATTTATACACACCTGTAAAAACTGTGATTGCCCAAAAAACAACATTAAAGATAAACTGACACCCCTAGAAGAGGCAGATAAGACTCAGTGAATATCAACTAGTTGACATATTTTATGTTTGTTTCCTGGGTTGAGTTTCAGTTCAGTTTGAATCCAGAGGAAATGTTATGATGGAAAATTCCACAACTGGCCCACAACTTACATTCCAACTTGGATCCAAGAACCAATTTCAGCAAATCAAATAGGAAATCTAATATGGAATTTTTTGGCTCTATCTTCACACAAAAATAATAATAATAAAATTTTATGGTAACGTGTTTCTTTTAGAGTTTGCAAAGTACTTTCACATCCATAATATCATTTGATCCACCAGACTAGTAGAAGTGCACAAAATAGTTTGCGAATATGAACAAATCCCTTAGCACGAAATATGGACAGAGGCATGATTTTTAAAATTACCTAGTAAAACTTTGTCAGAAGCAATGCACATTAACTATAGAAATTAGCACAGTCCCCTTGGGAATTAAGTATGTAATATAGGAAGCATACTGACAAGCAGAGTATGGTAGTTTTTGAAATAGATCCACAAATTCTTTGATACTTCTCGTTTCAAGAGATGGAGCTTAACTGCTGTCCTTGAGTTAGGATTTGACTTAGTCACTTTTAATAAATAGAATATTGGAGAAAGGATCACATGTCACTTCTAAGACTGTGCTATTAAAACAAACATACAACCTCCAGCATTTGTCTTAGGTGTTCTCTTTCTGGTTTGGATCACTCTCTGGGGAAGCCAGATGCTGTATCATGAGGACCATCATGTACCCTATGAAGAGGACCACGTGGTGAGGAACTGGGGCTGCTAGCCCACAGAGAGTAGAAGCCAAAGCCTGCTGACAACCAAGGGAATGATCTAGGAAACAAATCTTTGACCCTCTAAAAGACTGTATTCCTAGCCAACAGCTGAACTACAACTTTATGATCAATCCTAAGCCAGAGTCACCCAGAAAAGTCACTCTCACACTGCTAATCTATATATCACAATAAATGTTAGTGTTTAGTATGGTAAGATCTGGGTATTTTGTTACATAACAATAGATAACATGGAGTAATAATTGAAGGGAACTCATCTAGAAAAGATAAACTGGTAGACTTACTTTATACAGCTAAGCAGGATAAATTCTAAATGGATTGAAGATTTAAATGTAAAATATGACATGTTCTAAGTTATTACCAAAAATCATGAGCTGATTCCTTTAAACAGGGTTTCTCCACTCAGCACTAATAATATTCCAGGCTGGATAATTTCTTATTGTAGGATTATTTCTTGGGCATTGTAGGATCTATAACAGCATCTTTGGCCTCTACTCTCCAGATACCTGTCAACCCTGTCTTCCCATTTGTGACAATCAAAAATGTCTTTAGACACTAGAGTCAGAGAAGGGAAAAGATTTTCTAAACATGGTAACAAATGCAATCCTATGCAAAGTCAAAAGACAAGTGACAAGCTGGGGTAAAGTAATACTTGCAAATCGTATCACAGGCAAATGACTAACAATCCAGTAGAAAAATAGGCAAGAGATCAGAAGAGATAATTCTTAGAAAAGGAAATACAAAATGTATGAAATCATTCTTAATTTCATTCAAAATAAGAGATTCAATCAAAACAACACTAAGATAGTTTTATGTGTAAATTGGTAAAAAAGAAAAAATACAAACACAAGTTTGACAACACACTTTTGTGCCATAGAGGGAAGATGAGAAACAGACTGTCCTACAATGCGGGTGGGAACACTAGATGGTTCAACTCCTATGGAGTACACTTCAGTACTATATTCCAAAATTACAAACATATCTATCCTTTGAGGCACTCGTTCTGTTCCTAGGAGTTTTGCTTATGGATATGCCTATTCTCACTTTCTCCTGAGGAAAGAATGTATCTGGCATATGGCTGCCCAGTTTCATGCTGCATTTCCCATCCTCCTTTGCAGCTAGCGGTAGCTGTGTCTTTAAGTCTTGGTCAGTGGAGCATGATGGGACAACATTCACCACTTCTTGGACTGGGTCCTCACAGGTTGGGCATGTACTTCTCAATGACCTCACTTTTCCTTCCTGTGACCTGAAAGATGGATGTGTCCATGATCATTTCAATGATGCAGACTAAGACTTTGAGAAAAGTCAGAGGAATGAGATGGAAGGAACCTAGGTCCTCGCTATGTGCTGTTTATGTCCCCTCAGAATCCATATGTTGAAATCCTAACTGCCAATGTGATGGTATTATGAGGTAGGACCTTTGGGAGGTGATCAGGTTATAAGGGTGGAGCCTTCATGAATGGTGTTAGTGCCTTTATAAAAGATGCACTGGAGAGCACCATTGCCCTCTCTGCCATGTGAGAATACACGAGGTAACAGATGTCTATGAACCAGGAAGCAGGCTTTCACCAGACACTGAATCTGCCTATGCCTGATCTGGAACTTCAGAGCTTCCAGTGAGAAAGAAATCTTTGATTGTTCAAGTTACCCTGTCTACATGGCAGTTTGCCACAGCCACCCAAATGAACTTAGATACCCTTGAATGATCCCAAGAAACACACACCATCACATTGGACTCCCCATACCCTGCACCTTAGGACTGTTACCTCAGGGAAACAACCTTAAGCCACTGTATATCAGTATTCTTTTCTTAGGGTAGCTTGGCCTTTATCCTACTATACACCTGAGCACATATGAAATGACATATGGATAAGATTATTCATTTCAACATTGTTTGCCATTATAAAAGACTGGAAACAGCCCAAATTTCCACCAATAGAGGAGTGGTTAAGTAAGCTAGAGCAGCATATCTACATGATGAAGTACCATGTAGGTATTTACAAAGTGAAGAAGCCCTTTCTATATTCACATGAGTACATCCTGAGGCCATACTATTAAGAAAAACACTGTGCAAAGCATTGCTCTCCAGTAAGATAATACATCCCTGATGTTGGGCTTGGCCATGTGACAGGCTGCAGCCAGTGGAGTAATGTGATGCATGTCATGTCTGAGTTCCCTAAGGCATCATGAATTTCTTCCAGTTCGTTTGTTTCTCCCCAAACCATAGGAAGAGCATGTCTCAGACAGCAGCTGCTCCTTTGGTCTGGACCCAGAAAAAGAACTTAGTAAGCCTACTTACAACGAGCAGCAGAGCTAATTGGAGCAGAGCTCCCCATATATCAAGTGAGTGAGAAAGGAAAGTGTGCTTTGAAAGCCCTTGAGGTTTAGAACTTGTTTGTATTCACACAGAATAATCCAGTAAAAATGTAAGCTATCCTTTGTGTAAAAAAGAGGATTAATAAGAATATATATCAAAAAATATTTAAAAGAAGAATATATATCACATTTGCACAGCAAAGGATCCCATAAACAATACAAAAAGATAATCCACAGAATGAGAGAAAATATGTACAAATGATACAACCAAGAAGGGATTAGTCTCCAAAATTTACAAATAGCTCATGTGGCTCAAAATAAAAAAAATAAACAACTCAATCAAAAAATGGGTACAGGACCTAAATAGACATGTCTCCAAAGAAGACATACAGATGTTCAAGAGGCACATGAAAAGATACTCAATGTCACTAATTACTACAGAAATGCAAATCAAAACTACAATGAGGTATCATGTTACACCAGTCAGAATGAGTCAGTTCAGTCACTCAGTCATGTCTGACTCTTTGCGACCCCATACACTGCAGCACATCAGGCTTCCCTGTCCATCATCAACTCCTGGAGCTTACTCAAACTCATGTCCATTGCGTCGGTGATGCCATGCAACCATCTCATCCTCTGTTGGCCCCTTCTCCTCCTGCCTTCAATCTTTTCCAGCATCAGGATCTTTTCCAATGAGCCAGCTCTTCGCATCAGGTGGCCACAGTATTGGAGCTTCAGCTTCAGCATCACTCCTGCCAATGAACACCCAGGACTGATCTCCTTTACGATGGACCAGTTGGATCTCCTTGCAGTCCAAGGGACTCTCGAGAGTCTTCTCCTACACCACAGTTCAAAAGCATCAATTCTTCGGTGCTCAGCTTTCTTTATAGTCCAACTCTCACATCCATACATAGCTTTGACCAGATGGACCTTTGTTGGCAAAGTAAAGTCTCTACTTTTTAATATGCTATCTAGGTTGGTCATAGATTTTCTTCCAAGCAGCAAGTGTCTTTTAATTTGCTCCTTGGAAGAAAAGCTATGACCAACCTAGACAGCATATTAAAAAGCAGAGACGTCATCAAAAAGTCAACAAATAATAAAAGATAAAGAGGGCTTGGAAAGAAGGGAACCTCCTATGCTATTGGTAGGAATGTAAGTTGGTACAGCCACTATGGAGAACAGCATGGAGGTTCCTTAAAAAACTAAAAATTGAGCTACCATATAACCCAGTAATCCCACTCCTGGGCATATACTCAGAGAAAAACATGGTTTAAAAGGATATAGGCACCCCACTGTTCACTGAAGCACTGTCTACAACAGCCAAGACATGGAAGCAACCTAAATGCCCATTAACAGATGAATGGATAAAGACAATGTGGTACATATATACAGTGGAATATTACTCAGCCATTAGAAAGAACAAAATAATGCCATTTGCAGCAACATGGATGAACCTAGAGATTATCAAACTAAGTGAGTCAGCCAAAGACAAATATCATATGGTATCATTTGTATGTGAAATCTTAAAAATGACACAAATGAATTTATTTGCAAAATAGGAACAGACTCACAGACTTAGAGAATGAATTTATGGTTACCAAGGGAATGGGTGGGGGAGGTATAGATTGGGATTTTAGAATTGGGAGTTTGGGAATAGCAGCCATGTATAGGCTGCTATATTTAAAATCAATAACTAACAATGACCTACTGTTTAGCAAAGGGAACTCTTCTCAGTATTCTGTAATAACTGAAAGAATTTAAAAAAGAACAGATATCTGTGTATGTGTAACCAAATCACTTCACAGTACACCTGAAACTAACACACTGTTAAACAACAATACTCCAATAAAGACTACATTGATATTATATCTGCATTTATGTTCATAAAGAAACACTGGAAGGATAAAGAAACTAATGATGATTTTCATATCACCAGCCAGAGCTCTTATAAACATTTTGTTGTATTTACTTTTAGTCTTGTATTTAGTGTTTATTTTTAAATAAAAATGGAATAATATGACACATACTGTCTTGTAAACTTTCTTTCCCACTTAGCTTTATATGAAGGCATCTCCTCAAATACTTAGTAAACATTTTAACATGTAATTCCCAGTTTGTTTTGTTTTGGTATGCTGCAGAAAGTTCTAGCAGAGGTCTGTGCAGAGTCACTGGTGCACACAGCCAATAGGGCCAGTCTTCTGATGTCTGAAAGGCAGTAATCCCAGTTGATAGAGCCTTCAGTGTGAGCGCTGCCCTCCACGGCAGGCCAGCCCCAGAGGGCCATGCGTGGTTCTAGCAGTGAGAAAAGGAGGGATTCTGGTCACATGTTATACCTGATCTGTGTTCTTCCTCAGAGTTTTGATAAAGCAACAGACATGTATTCTTCCTGAAGAAGGTTTCTTTGTTTCTATGAGGTCAGAAATTTTTCATCTCCAGCCAAACTGAAAGTCACATACAGATGCAAACTAATTTGACCAGAAAATGCCTGCTTTCTCAGAGAAGAATATCTTAAGAGGGTACGCAAAGCATAGGAGGAATCAGATACTTGGTTTGACGTTTTTGTGTCATCCAGCAAGGCCTGAGGTTTTCCAACCAAAGGGCAAGGCTTCTGGCACCTGTGACAGCATGGCAACACCACACTGCCAGGCTTCTGGCCCAACAGCATCACACCGAACAGTATTTGTTCATGTGCTTCACTGCTTCAGCACAAGTCCCTTTTATCTTAGCACATATCACCTTTGCACCTACAGTGGAAAAAATGACATTCCAATAGCGTGAATGTGTATGTTTGAAATAATATAAACTAAAATCCACATGTAACATTCAATTGCGGGCATGTAGCACCCGTGTACCGATGGAGGGAATTACTGTCAGGGTGTGTTTCTTATTCCTCTAAAGATCCAGGGAGTTGACTCAACTGGCCTGGAGGAGAGGGGTCCCTGCAGACTTTCCAGTGCTTTAGAAGCCCCAAGGCAGAATTTTCAATGCCAGAAGGTGATTTCTGGGGCTATATTAGCCCATAAGCATGCCCATGAGGACTAATGGGAACACTGTAAGATGAAAAAAAAATATTAAAAAAGACAAGGTGAAGATGAAACAGATTCAGACTTCTCTGTCAGGTCTAAATAATTTAAAAGCACAAAGCACAGGCTTCTAGGTTGGGTTAAGCACATCCAGCTGTGAATCAGAAGACCTATGTTTTATGAGTTTAACATTTTGGAAAGTAACAAAGAAGGAGGGGTTGAGAATTATTCAAGAATCCAGCAAGTGAATGTTAGATTCTTGCTCTTTATTGACACGGGAGGCAATGATTAGGAGGATGGCTGAAAAAGCTAGAAATAGCTACTCAACTAAGCAAAGAAGGGAAAGAATAAATGGGTCTTTTCGAAAGAGTCCTATGCCACATTATAAGATATGGTACAGTGAATTTAGCCTAAGATGCATGTCTTAAATGTGATGTTATAGCAATATATAGTGTGTCACTGTGGACACACATTATCACTATGAATATGACGCTAGTGAGAACTGTGTAAGTGGATTTTGTAGGGCCAACAACTCCAGATTTAGCTTTTGTCTTCATCTCTTAAGAGTATTCTGCTGCTGCTGATGCTGCTAAGTCGCTTCAGTCATGTCCGACTCTGTGCGACCCCACAGATGGCAGCCCACTAGGAGATAGGAAATCTAAGTCAGGATAATGTTACGCGGTAGAAGTATATAAGGAGCCAGGTTGCCACCATTCTTGCCATCACTTAAGTGAGGCCAGATGCCCTAGGTTGGGGAAAGGAAGTTAGGAAGCAGTAAAGCAGGAGGCTTTGACTATGCCAAAGCCTCTGACTGTGTGGATCACAATAAACTGTGGGAAATTCTGAAAGAGATGGGAATACCAGACCACCTGACCTGCCTCTTGAGAAACCTATATGCAGGTCAGGAAGCAACAGTTAGAACTGGACATGGAACAACAGACTGGTTCCAAATAGGAAAAGGAGTACGTCAAGGCTGTATATTGTCACCCTGCTTATTTAACTTATATGCAGAGTACATCATGAGAAATGCTGGGCTGGATGAAGCACCGGCTGGGATCCATATTGCCAAGAGAAATATCAGTAACCTCAGATATGCAGATGATACCACCTTATGGCAGAAAGTGAAGCAGAACTAAAGAGCCCCTTGATGAAAGTGAAAGAAGAGTGAAAAAGTTAGCTTAAAGCTCAACATTTAGAAAACTAAGATCATGGCACCCAGTCCCATCACTTCATGGCAAGTAGGTGGGGAAACAGTGGAAACAGTGGCTGACTTTATTTTCTTGGGCTCCAAAATCACTGCAGATGGTGACTGCAGCCATGAAATTAAAATACGCTTACTCCTCGGAAGGAAAGTTATGACCAACCTAGACAGCATATTAAAAAGCAGAGATATTACTTTGCCAACAAAGGTCCATCTAGTCAAAGCTATGATTTTTCCAGTAGTCATGTATGGATGTGAGAGTTGGGCTATAAAGAAAGCTGAGCACCAAAGAATTGATGCTTTTGAACTGTGGTGTTGGAGAAGACTCTTGAGAGTCCCTTGGACTGCAAAGAGATCCAACCAGTCCATCCTAAAGGAGATCAGTCCTGGGTGTTCATTGGAAGGACTGATGTTGAAGCTGAAACTCCAATACTGTGGCCACCTGATGAGAAGAGCTGACTCATTTGAAAAGACCCTGATACTGGGATTGAAGATTGAAGGCTGGAGGAGAAGGGGCCAACAGAGGATGAGATGGTTGGATGGATGTGAGTTTGGGAAAATTCCGGGAGTTGGTGATGGACCTGGAGGCCTGGTGTGCTGCGGTTCATGGAGTTGCAAAGAGTCGGACACAACTGAATGACTGAACTGAACTGAACTGAAAACAGGAGGAGTAGGAACAGCCTAAACCCAAGCTGAGATTCCTGCCTTTTATGAGGATGATGGTGAGGGGGGGAAGTGTTAGAGGATGAAAGGAAAGATGCTAATAACAAGCACCAGAAAAATACAACAAGGCTTTCCCAGGTCCCACCCAGTAGTTCTAGGATCACATGTGCAGGACTGCAGGCAATTGAGGTTCCCTCTTGGCACTTTTAGGACTGTTCCACTGAAAGTGGGGAAGCTGTGAAATGTGCTCCCAGATTGGGCCAGTCCGATTTAGAATGTCAGTCTTTATATGCTCCTTGTCCAACACCATGTCTGAATGATTCCCTGCATGCCTTGGCCAGCATTGGCAGTTTTATATCAACATATTTTATAGCTGGCAGCCTTGGGAGTACTTGGGCAAGTTGGTACTTGTAGTATGGAATTTTTCTGTCAAGTGATTATGTCCTTGACAACCTTCTAAAGCTCATGTATGGAGACAATGCTATCCTGCAAAAGTTCTGTATTTATGAGGCCAGGACAGCCTCTGGCTAAGAGTAGTACTGACTCCATGATAAAGCCACAGAGGGAGAACTTATTTCCCTCCACAACATATCCCCTAAAGCTATTTGGAGTTATTGGCTTGTGTGGAGGTTGTCATAGTAAACACTTTATTTGAATAAAAGGATACAATGTCTCTGCCATATGTTCTAATCAACTCAGTCAATATTTTTTCGCCAGGTAATCTTACTATTCCTCCTTATATTCTGTGTTCACATCACATTATTACCTTATCTTTTGTTGTCTACTGATAGAGCCATATTGGATGCATGCACTGCCAATTATATTTTGGAGATAGAAATCTAATAATTGTACAATTGTATAGAAGAACCACCTTCTGAATTATTGTCACATGAAGCTGAATTCATTCATGCCCCAACCTGAGATGGGAGCGGTAAGTACTACCATTGCACAGAGTGTGAGATATGGGTCAAACAGCAAAGGAACTTGGGTTTCTTGCCTCCCAGGCTTGAAACCAACCAATCTGTGTTACAAAACTACTCTTGCTGCAGAGACAGCTGGTATTGATGTTATTAGACAGTTTCAATGTGCTCATTTTAAAATAAGCTCCTACACTGAAGTGTTACAGGTACCACCTATTGCCAAAGTGCGTGCATTTTTCTCAGGCTTTACTCAATCAATTGCAAATTACTGACTTAAATATTTCTGATGGGAGGAGGCTCCTCTAGTCATTCATCTTGGACTCTCCCAGGGGTCACTTGCTGTCTGGCAGCTCCTCTGTGCTGCTGCTGTGAGCATCTGCTGCATCTTTTCCTCCTGTGACATTTCCTCTTTGCCATCTCCATTCCTTTCATATGAGCAGCTGTCCAGTTTTTGCCCACTTAGCACTTGCAATCCATGAATCTCAACCACATTATTTTTTAACATTTTTATGTTTATAGAATTCATTATATGTACATATATACAGATACACACACATATATGTATATACAATTTTTATTGTGCTAAGAAATACATATCATAAAGTTTACCACCTTATCAATTTTTTAAGCCCAGCGGCATTAAGTATATTCACAGTGTTGTGTGACCACCACCTCTCCCCACTTTCCATTTCCAGAACTTTTTCATGATCTCAAACAGAAACTCCAGACCATTTAACAGTAACTTCTCTTCCCTACTTCCCTCCCTGCAGCCCTGAAAAGTGTTCTACTTTCTGTCCAAACCACTTTTTATGTATTTACTTGATACAAAAAAAGGGGACTTGCTCCTCACTCATGGGTGAACTGGCAGACAGGATCAGGCACCCTGGGAAAGAACAGGGCCCGGCATCACTTGACCAGACCCTGTCTTCCTCCTCATGCTCCTCTCTCTATCCGGAAATCTGGACCCCTGCTGTTGTCCCGTTCTTCCCTGGACCAGGACTAGAATGTTCTACTCAAACCCACGGTTCCTAGGCTAGCTCCCTTTCCCCTGGGCCTCTCTCCACTGCCACTCAATTTTTCATTTCCACTGACAGAAGGTAAAGATGAACTAACTCATTTCCACAGCTTGGAGAGTTTACTGCAGGAAGCACATGGACCATCTAAAGTATCTGGTTTGAGGAGAACGTTTATGAGCACAAAGTGAAGCGGCGCACCCTCAGGACACACACCGCTGCTGCAGCTGAAGTCGTGTCCAACTCTGTGACCCCATGACTGTAGCCTGCTAGGCTCCTCTGTGCATGCAGATTCTCCAGGCAAAAATACTGGAGTGGGTTGCCATGCCCTCCTCCAGGGGATCTTTCCAACCCAGGGATCGAACCCAGGTCGCCTGCATTGCCGGCAGATTCTTTACCATCTGAGCTATCAGGGAGGCACCAGGGAAGCCCTGGTAAGAGTTTCAGGAGCTGTTCAAATCAAGCAAAAACAGATCATTTCTGGGTCAACAGCTTTGGAATGCTACTTCCACTAGTAATACTGTAGATGGGGGAGGTTGAGGCGGCAGGGACAGTGAAGAATCAGAATTCCTATCATGGGTGGGCTGAGGGAGGGGATCACAGATGTAAATGGAATAAAAAGAAACTTTTTTGTTGACAATCATGATATTCTTTTACATCCTGTCCTTGCCAGGCCATCCTGCTTCCCTCAAGTTACAATCTTAAGGAGAAAAATTCAGATTACAAAAATCTCACTAGGTAAAAAGTGGAATAATATTGATATAATGAAAGTATTTTTTGAGTAATACTGTAGGATATCATATTCATATATTATACATATATATTTCATATAACTATTATATATATATATATGTATATGTTATGTATATATATGGGTTTCCCATCAAGAAAAGAAAAGGGCAGGAGGACACAATTTGGGTATTTCAGAGGTAGGGCAAATACCAGCTGGAAGACCTGAGCTACTACAAAGCTTTGACTGTCAAAGACAATAAAACTTTAAAGCCAGGCTTCATGGGAAGGTGAGGAAAAGAGAATTTTATGCATTATTTTGGCATAATAAAGATCAAGCCAAAAAGTTAAATCATAGTATTTTCCATAAATTTAGGGAAGATGATTCTTCTGCCCAGAAAAGCCTCTGGCCATGCCACTCTAGAGGAGAAGGAGAGCCCAAGGCTGGCCCTGCCCTGTCCTGAGTTGAACTGTCTCCTGAGAAAGAGGGGAGAGGGAGAGCATACAGAGGTCAGGGTAGGTGCTGCTTTCCTCCCCCTCAGCGGCTGGTGGAGGGAGCTGGATAAAACAGTGTCAGAAAGAGAAACATCACACAGGTCCCAAATGCCAGCTACACCTCTGTACTTTGAAATATTCTAGTCGCCACATGAAAAAGTGAAAAGAAACAAGTGAAATAAATGTGAATAGTACATTTTATTTAACCCAAGTCAACCAAATTGTTATTACTTCAACATATAATCAACATAAAATTATTCATGAGCTAGTTGACAGTTCTGTTTTTTACTTTCCTGGTGGCTCAGATGGTAAAGAATCTGCCTGCAATACAGGAGACCCCGGTTCAATCCCAGGGTTGGGAAGATCTCCTGATGAAGGGAATGGCTAACCACTCCAGTATTCTTGGAATTCCTTGGTGGCTCAGAATCTGCCTGCAATGTAGGGGACCTAAGTTCGATCCCTGGGTTGGGAAGATCCACTGGAGAAGGGAATGGCTACCCACTCCGGTATCCTTGCCTGGAGAATTCCATGGACAGAGGAACCTGGCAGAGGATCCGGGGATCACAAAGAGTTGGACACGACTGAGTAACCCTTTCACAGACTTTTTTTTACATTGTCTTTGACATGTGTCCTGTATCCTTCACATACAAGACATTTCATTCAGACCAGTCATGCTTCAACTATTTAATAGGTGCCAGTGGCAGGTGACTGACTTGTTGGATGGCACAGCTTTAGACGATCATAAGATACACATCAGTTCAGTTCAGATCAGTCGCTCAGTCGTGTCCGACTCTTTGCGACCCCATGAATCGCAGCACGTCAGGCCTCCCTGTCCATCACCAATACCCGGAGTTCACTGAGACTCACGTCCATCGAGTCAGTGATGCCATCCAGCCATCTCATCCTCTGTCGTCCCCTTTTCCTCCTGCCCCCAATCCCTCCCAGCATCAGAGTCTTTTCCAATGAGTCAACTCTTCACATGAGGTGGCCAAGTACTGGAGTTTCAGCTTTAGCATCATTCCTTCCAAAGAAATCCCAGGGCTGATCTCCTTCAGAAGGGACTGGTTGGATCTCCTTGCAGTCCAAGGGACTCTCAAGAGTCCTTTCCAACACCACAGTTCAAAAGCATCAATTCTTTGGCACTCAGCCTTCTTCACAGTCCAACTCTCACATCCATACATGACCACAGGAAAAACCATAGCCTTGACTAGATGGACCTTTGTTGGCAAAATAATGTCTCTGCTTTTTAATATGCTATCTAGGTTGGTCATAACTTTCCTTCCAAGGAGTAAGCGTCTTTTAATTTCATGGCTGCAGTCACCATCTGTAGTGATTTTGGAGCCCAAAAAAATAAAGTCTGACACTGTTTCCACTGTTTCCCCATCTGTTTCCCATGAAGTGATGGGACTGGATGCCATGATCTTCGTTTTCTGAATGTTGAGCTTTAAGCCAACTTTTTCACTCTCCTCTTTCACTTTCATCAAGAGGCTTTTGAGTTCCTCTTCACTTTGTGCCATAAGGGTGGTGTCATCTGCATATCTGAGGTGATTGATATTTCTCCCAGCAATCTTGATTCCAGCTTGTGTTTCTTCCAGTCCAGCATTTCTCATGATGTATTCTGCATATAAGTTAAATAAGCAGGGTGATGATATACAGCCTTGACGAACTCCTTTCCCTATTTGGAACCAGTCTGTTGTTCCATGTCCAGTTCTAACTGTTGCTTCCTAACCTGCATACAGGTTTTTCAAGAGGCAGATCAGGTGGTCTGGTATTCCCATCTCTTTCAGAATTTTCCACAGTTTATTGTGATCCACACAGTCAAAGGCTTTGGCATGGTCAATAAAGCAGAAATAGATGTTTTTCTGGAACTCCTGCTTTTTCCACGATCCAGCGGATGTTGGCAATTTGATCTCTGGTTCCTCTGCCTTTTCTAAAACCAGCTTGAACATCAGGAAGCTCACGGTTCACATACTGCTGAAGCCTGGCTTGGAGAATTTTGAGCATTACTTTACTAGGGTGTGAGATGAGTGCAATTGTGCAGTAGTTTGAGCATTTTTTGGCATTGCCTTTCTTTGGGATGGGAATGAAAACTGACCTTTTCCAGTCCTGTGGCCACTGCTGAGTTTTCCAAATGTGCTGGCATATTGAGTGCAGCACTTTCACAGCATCATCTTTCAGGATTTGAAAGAGCTCAACTGGAATTCCATCACCTCCACTAGCTTTGTTCGTAGTGATGCTTTCTAAGGTCCACTTAACTTCACATTCCAGGATGTCTGGCTCTAGGTCAGTGATCATACCATCGTGATTATCTGGGTCGTGAAGATCTTTTTTGTACAGTTCTTCTCTGTATTCTTGCCATCTCTTCTTAATATCTTCTGCTTCTGTTAGGTCCATACCATTTCTGTCCTTTATCGACCCCATCTTTGCATGAAATGTTCCCTTGGTATCTTTAATTATCTTGAAGAGATCTCTAGTCTTTCCTATTCTGTTGTTTTCCTCTACATCTTTGCATTGATCGCTGAAGAAGGCTTTCTTATCTCTTCTTGCTATTCTTTGGAACTCTGCATTCAGATGCTTATATCTTTCTTTTTCTCCTTTGCTTTTTGCTTCTCTTCTTTTCACAGCTATTTGCAAGGCCTCCCCAGAGAGCCATTTTGCTCTTTTGCATTTCTTTTCCATGGGGATGGTCTTGATTCCTGTCTCCTGTACAATGTCACGAACCTCTGTCCATAGTTCATCAGGCACTCTATCTATCAGATCTAGGCCCTTAAATCTATTTCTCACTTCCACTGTATAATCATAAGGGATTTGATTTAGGTCATACCTGAATGGTCTAGTGGTTTTCCCTACTGTCTTCAATTTAAGTCTGAATTTGGCAATAAGGAGTTCATGATCTGAGCCACAGTCAGCTCCTGGTCTTGTTTTTGCTGACTGTATAGAGCTTCTCCATCTTTGGCTGCAAAGAATATAATCAATCTGATTTCGGTGTTGACCATCTGGTGATGTCCACGTATAGAGTCTTCTCTTGTGTTGTTGGAAGAGGGTGTTTGTTATGACCAGTGCATTTTCTTGGCAAAACTCTATTAGTCTTTGCCCTGCTTCATTCTGTATTCCAAGGCCAAATTTGCCTGTTACTCCAGGTGTTTCTTGACTTCCTACTTTTGCATTCCAGTCCCCTATAATGAAAAGGACATCTTTTTTGGGTGTTAGTTCTAAAAGGTCCTGTAGGTCTTCATAGAACCGTTCAACTTCAGCTTCTTCAGCATTACTGGTTGGGGCATAGACTTGGATTACTGTGATATTGAATGGTTTGCCTTGGAAACAAACAGAGATCATTCTGTCGTTTTGAAATTGCATCCAAGTACTGCATTTCGGACTCTTTTGTTGACCATGATGGCTACTCCATTTCTTCTGAGGGATTCCTGCCCACAGTAGTAGATATAATGGTCATCTGAGTGAAATCCACCCATTCCAGTCCATTTCAGTTCGCTGATTCCTAGAATGTCGACATTCACTCTTGCCATCTCTTGGTTGACCACTTCCAGTTTGCATTGATTCATGGACCTGACATCCCAGGTTCCTATGCAATATTGCTCTTTACAGCATCAGACCTTGCTTCTATCACCAGTCACATCCACAGCTGGGTATTCTTTTTGCTTTGACTCCATCCCTTCATTCTTTCTGGAGTTATTTCTCCACTGATCTCCAGTAGCATACTGGGCACCTACTGACCTGGGGAGTTCCTCTATCAGTATCCGATCATTTTGCCTTTTCATACTGTTCATGGTCTTTGGGATTGAGCCGCCTCATCTCCTCCCTCCATTATCTGCAATAAACGCTGTCCTTTCCCCTCACACAACCTGGAAGCAGTAAATCGACTTTGCTGCAGGACCGGCGAGTGGATCCGAGTTCGATTTGTTTGGTGAGGCCCCAGATATTCAGTCAAACACTGATTGCCCCAAGTCCGAGGCCCGGGGGAACCGGCCAGGAAGAGCTACCCCACGCCCCAACGCCTGAGGCCAGGGTCGGTGGCCGGGAGGACCAACCCCACGTCCAGGAGGGCCTAGAGGAGCTATCCCACGTTGAAGGTCAGGAAGGGCGGTGGTAAGGAGATTCCCCTTGTCCAAGGTAAGGAGCAGTGGCTGCGCTTTGCTGGAGCAGCTGTGAAGAGATACCCCATGCCCAAGGTAAGAGAAACCCAAGTAAGACGGTTGGTGTTGCAAGAGGGCATCAGAGGGCAGACAGACTGAAACCATACTCATAGAAAACTAGTCAATCTAATCACACTAGGACTACAGCCTTGTCTAACTCAATGAAACTAAGCCATGCCCGTGGGGCAAGCCAAGATGGGCGGGTCATGGTGGAGAGATCTGACAGAATGTGGTCCACTGGAGAAGGGAATGGCAAACCACTTCAGTATTCTTGCCTTGAGAACCCTATGAACAGTATGAAAAGATACACATGCAAAGTACCAATCCTCAGTTTGTTTCCATGACATAAATGGCACAGCATCAGGAGTGCAAAGCTGGCCAAGGGAGGAGAAGAAAACGAGCTTTAGGTAAGCTACAATGTCTCCTTCCATCTCTAGCAGGGCCTGTCAATAGCTTCTAGAGGATCCTGAAGTTTCCCTGCCCAGTGACCAAATATAGACCTATTGATACTAGATGAAGACTCAAAGAGTTTGGGCCTGAAATAAGAGGGTATTCCAGTGGTCATGTATGGATGGTGAGAGTTGGACTGTGAAGAAAGCTGAGCGCCGAAAAATTGATGCTTTTGAACTGTGGTGTTGGAGAAGACTCTTGAGATTCCCTTGGACTGCAAGGAGATCCAACCAGTCCATTCTGAAGGAGATCAGTCCTGGGTGTTCTTTGGAAGGAATGATGCTAAAGCTGAAACTCCAGTACTTTGGCCACCTCATAGGAAGAGTTGACTCACTGGAAAAAACTCTGATGCTGGGAGGAATTGGGGGCAGGAGGAGAAGGGGACGACAGAGGATGAGATGGCTGGATGGCATCACCGACTCGATGGATGTGAGTTTGAGTGAACTCCGGGAGTTGGTGATGGACAGGGAGGCCTGGCGTGCTGTGATTCATGGGGTCGCAAAGAATTGGACACGACTGAGTGACTGAACTGAACTGAACTGAACAGATGGTTGCGGTTCCAAGATCAAGACAAAGGTTTAAGAAAAGTCCCACTTGAGCAGAAAAGACCACATAAGGTCCAGAGGATAGAGAATGGAAGCCAAACCCCAGCATGGCTCTGCATTCATTCTTTTATTCAGCAAATATGGATTCAGGGTCTGCTCTGTAAAAGCCACTGATTCAGGTGCTGGGCAGAAAGTTGAGGAAAAAAAAAAATCTAAAAATCTGTTCTCTTTCTCGAAATTACACTCTGGTTGGGAAAGAAAAAAATAATAAGCAAAATATATAATGTATGAGATACTGATAAGAACTATGGGGAAAAATTAAAGAAAAGCAGGATGGGGGAAGGTAATGGGGAAATATGTGATTTTAAATAAGATAATCAGAAACAAGCTGGACAATGGAACAGAAATCTTAGAGACTTAACTTTTTTTTTTCAATTTTCTTGCCACCTGTGGTGCAGGCAAGGTAGAAAGCTGAGGGCTCCAAACAGGGATCAAAACAGGAGAAATAAACTGCCTTACATCTGGTACATGTGTGTATAATGTGACTAATGGCTTCCTAAATTCATATGTATTTATATGGAAAAGATTGATAGTATGTGTTACAAACTATTAACTGTGCTCCTCTCTGGGGATTACTGTGAACTTATTTTCTTTGTACTCTTCTCCATTTTCCTGATTTTCTACAATCAATATAACCTACTTTAAACACGAGGATGGAAAAGCCCTCACAAACATTGTTTATGAAGAAAAGAAATAAAAATAAACCAGCTTCTTTTGCCATCTAACAGTATTGGTATGGACTTCCCGGTGAATCAGTGGTAAAGAATCCACCTGCCAATGCAGGAGACACAGGTTTGATCCCTGGGTCAAGAAGATCCCCTGGAGAAGGAAATGGAAACCCATTCCAGTATTCTTGCCTGGGAAATCCCACCGACCGAGGACCCTGTCAGACTACAGTCCATGGGGGTGCAAAAGAGTTGGACATGACTTAGTGACTAAACAACAACAACATTGGTATAACTGAGATATTTAACCACAGTGTGAATTTCTGAGTTCCGTGTCTCTTTCTGTGTTCTCTCAGTAACAGCCACTCTAGCTCTCCCTTCTTTAGACATTTAACCAGCTTTGTTTTGTTCAGTCCACATGTCTAAATTTGTCAAACCTGAATCTTCCCAATGCAAGTCTTCTCATATTCAGCATCTAGCGTCTTACTATGCTGACAGCATCTTTTGGGAAATGCTGACAGGTCTGGGTTGTGATGCTCACTCACCGCCCCACACGCCATACAGCATGTTGTGACACCTATCCCAGCCTGCTCCACCACCTCTTGTTGTGCTTTCTTTTGGAAACTCCTTGTGTGGATAAAATCCCTAAAGACATTCCGATAAACTGCCATCTGGAATGTTGAACACTGTCAGCATGCTGCTTTATACCGATTTATCTGCAAGTAGTATCATTGTTACCAAACAAACAGAGCCTCCTGAGAGCCAGCCCGGGGAGTTCTTTTAACTCTTTGAGAGAGAAGAGGTACACAAACCGAAATAACCAGAAAGGCCATTCCTTTGAAGTGATACCACTTGATGTTAATAGAACGTCTTGATCTCCATTAAACCTCTGAGAACAATACAAATATTCAGATGAATGTATGAGCTTGGACTGACATCCTATTAACCTGTTGATCTTTACATCAACTTGCATTAGTACACAGGATTTTCAAAGGCTCATTTCATTAACCATGTTGAAAATACAGTAGATGTACACAGCTACAGAGTGTAGCTCATATTATAAGAACTTTATAATATTATAAGATATTGATGATCTATACTTTCAAAGACAACAATGAATATTTTGCAAAAATGTTTGTCTTTTTAACTATCTTTTAAGGAGAACTATATTGTACAACCAAGAATGACATCTTTTGAAAAACTGAGAAATATTTCTTACAAATACAATGTTGAGCGGACTAGAGGACAGAGGGGTTAGAATCTTTAAGTGTTTCACTGCCATCTTCCCTTTCAGGGCTTTACATCAAGGGAGCTCAGACACAGGGAATATTAGCCAAATGGGAAACAAATTACCACTTTAATAAATAAGGACAGAGTGCGAGGCTCTTAAAGTCTATAGCCTAGAATTCAATTAGGAAACTAATTGAAGTTTCCTAAGCTTGTTTCTCTGTTCCTAAGCTACATTTGCCAGAAAACCTCAGCAGATTTTTGGTCCACTTACCACCTGATAGAACAGGTAGGCAGAAAAAAAAAAAAAAAGGGTGAAGTGTTAGGTGTATAGCAAATTTGAATAACACAATTAAACTAAGTGGTACACTGATGGGATAAATTAACATTTTGGAGTTCACATATATACACACACACTATATATATATAAAATAGACAATTAATAAGGACCTACTGTATAGCACAGGGGACTCTAATATTCTGTAATAACCTATATGGAAAACGAATCTGACAAAGAACAGCTATATGCATAGTGAATCACTTTGCTGAAACTATACCTGAAACTAACACAATGTTGTAAATCAACTATAAAATAAAAATTAAATAAAATAATGTCATTTAAAATAGTAACAAAAAAACCACCAAATTTCCAGGAATAAACCTTAGCAACTGTCAAGACATCTACAAAAAAAACCACAGAACATTACTGAACAAAATTAAAGGAGATGTAATTAATGGAAATGTATGAATTTTCATGTTAGAAGCCTTGCACTGCAGGCAGATTCTTTACCATCTAAGCCACCAGGGAAGCCTGTTAGAAGCCTTACTAGTGTAACGATTTTATTTTTTCCCATGGTAATATATAGATTCAACTTAGTCTAATAGAAAAAGTCCTAGCAACATTTTTTTGTGTGTCAAAGAAGTAATTTTTTAAGAAAAACTTTTTATTTTGTACTGGGGTATACCTGAATTACAAACAATGTTGTGATAGTTACAAGTGAAGTGAAGGAACTGAGCCATAAATATACACTGAATCCAGTCTCCCTGAAACTCCCCTCCTTTCCAGGCTGTCAATAACATTGAACAGAGTTCTATGTGCTGTGCAGTAGGTCCTTGTTGGTTATCCATTTTAAATACAGCAGTGCGTACATTAACATCCCAAACTCCCTAACTATTCCCCCAGACAACCATAAGTTCTCTAAGTCTATGAGTGTTTGTTTTGTAAGGTCTCAATGAGGTGATTTTTAAAGTTATATGGAAATAAGTGGGATGAGGACAACCAACAATTATGAACAACAGCAAATAAATAAAGTTTGAGACTTCATAATACCAAACATTATTTTTGGGGGGCTCCAAAATCACTGCAGATGGTGATTGCAGCCATGAAATTAAAAGATGCTTACTCCTTGGAAGAAAAGTTATGAGCAACCTAGATAGCATATTGAAAAGAAGAGACATTACTTTGCCAACAAAGGTCTGTCTAGTCAAGGCTATGGTTTTTCCTGTGGTCATGTATGGATGTGAGAGTTGGACTGTGAAGAAAGCTGAGCGCCGAAAAATTTATGCTTTTGAACTGTGGTGTTGGAGAAGACTCTTGAGAGTCCCTTGGACTGCAAGAAGATCTAACCAGTCCATTCTACAGGAGATCAGCCCTGGGTGTTCTTTGGAAGGAATGATGCTAAAGCTGAAACTCCAGTAATTTGGCCACCTCATGCGAAGAGTTGACTCATTGGAAAAGACTCTGATGCTGGGAGGGATTAGGGGCAGGAGGAGAAGGGGACGACAGAGGATGAGATGGCTGGATGACATCACTGACTCAATGGACGTGAGTCTGAGTGAACTCCGGGAGTTGGTGATGACAGGGAGGCCTGGTTTGCTGCAATTCATGGGGTCACAAAGAGTCAGACACGACTGAGCGACTGAACTGAACTGAACTGAAGACTTATGTTGCTGCAATAGTGAATGCGGTATGAAAAAGTGAGAAGCTTAGACAAACTTACCATGGAACAGAATATAGATTCCAATAGCCTATCTGTCCAAATTTAGTCACTGATTCATATACTGCAGTGCAGTGAGAGAAAGAATGGTCTTTTTAACAAGTGGTACTGGATCATTGGATGTGTATCTGTGTGTGTTAGTCACTCAGTCGTGTCCAACTCTTTGCAATCCCATGGAGTGTAGCCCGTCAGGCTCCTCTGTCCATTTAATTCTCCAGGCAAGAATATTGGAGTGGGTTGCCATTTCCTTCTCCAGGGTATCTTCCCAACTCAGGGATTGAAACTGGGTCTCCTGTGTTGCAGGTGGATGCTAGGGTCATTGGATATCCATATGGAAAATAATCAAACTTGGATTCTTCCCTAGCTTATCATGGTCAAAAATAAATTACAGATTTTTAAGCTCTAAATGTAAAAGGTAAGACAATGCAATTTCTAAAAGACAACATAAGAGTTTATCTTTCTGAACTTTGAGAGGCAGAGATTTCTGACACAGTACAGACAAAAATCACTAACCATAAAGCAAAAGACTGATGTTACACAGTATTAAAATTCACATTTTCTATTTATCAAAAGAAAAACAAATGCAAGCCATAAAGTGAAAGAAGTTATATATGGTATCAATGTTCAAAAGACAATACAGATTTCAATTAGCAATAATTGTGCCTCAGATAAACCAAACTAGCTATGATACTGCCACTGTGCAAAACTTGGAAAACAATATAAAGAACAAATGGAACTCTCCCACATTGCTGGTGGGGGAGTAAATTGGTATAGCCCTTTTGCAATATTTAGTAACAACTATTTTAACCTGAAGATTCAATTTCATCCGAAATACCCAACAGAAATGTGTATTTGTGTACAAATGTGTGCACAATTATGCTCAGAGTAATACTATTTGTAGTAGCCAAAAATGGAAATAATCTAATCAGACACTAATATTAGAATGGATAAACTGTGGTATATTTAAGCAACAAATAATGTACAGAAATGGAAATAACTATAGCTAGTTTCAAAATAAGAATACTGCCTTTAAAACTCAATGGCTTTCTAGATTATATTAAGTATGATGTATATGTCAGCAACAAAAAGATCTTGGAAATGTTTGTATGTTTAATAGTAACTTAGTGTTCATATATTTTCAGTCGTGTCTTCTGTACTTGAGAGTTTACTTCCTATCATAAAAAAATTGTCTAATTCTTATGTCTTCAGGCACTTGGATTACTGGAATCAGAGCTGCTGTTGAATGAACAGTCACAAAACTTTGAAGCACAGTCAGTTTTACTCCATCTTGGTAGTATTCAACTTTAATTTTAAATAATTTTATTTTTCTATGTGATTTTTTTAAGGTATATTTTCTTTTACTTTGAGATGAAAAAAAAAGTCACTTACAATATACAACTTTTTTTTTACTTCTATAGGTATTTAATGTCTCTTTCACATGGCAACTATATCAACATGTGTCTCACCATGAAGTCAAGAAGAGAAAATCCATGACCTTACAAAAATCATTTTAAAAAGACCATGTTAAGGCAAAACTGAGCAGGATGATTCTCGTGTGCAACTCCCTTAAGTTTACAATAGGTGTACACTCACAAGACTTCGTTGCCTGAAGCAGAGAGCTTATGCCCAGCTCAATATCCTGCAGGAATAAAGGCAGTAAAGGAATTCTATTGCGGAAATCCTTTCCCAGAAACACCAGTACCACCGCCATCCTACTCCATCCTCAAGCCAACTTGGTCTTGTACTTCATTGACACAAACTGTTTGGTATTCCTAGGCCTCGGTGAACCAAAAGAAAAAGGCAGGCACGAGGGGCTAGCGATCCTTCAAACCTCCCCTAAAGAGCATGGCCACAAGGAGTATGGACACGGGAACAAATGAGAGTCCTCTTAGGAAAGAAGCGTGTCATGACTGCACATCAACCTGACTGGTTTCACTCCCAATTCGTTTGTAGGTATGTCAGTGTCTGGGGCACACCACTCTTTGGCCTACTTTGGTACGCCTACACCCTCCCCACCCAGCCTGTCGCCTCTCCCTGGCAGGTAGGGCCTTGCCACTATACACCACTAGAATCAGCATTTACATCTAGTTGCTGAATTGAATGGCAAGTGACAGTTTTTCATCACACTTCTTAGAAATGATAACTGACTCTTTCATGAGTTAATCTACACAAGCACATAAAGGGACAACGATAGCCTTAATAACAAGCACCACTCCTGAGCAACTCCCACCCCCCCCGCAGTCTGCCCCATTCTTCTGATCTGTGCTTCAACTATGAACCTGGGCTCTGGAAAAGGATACACATGGCTTCTCTTATCACATCAATTCTGTGATAGTGAACAGGCTTTTAGTTTCATTTAAGGAATCAAAGCATGCCATGAATTTTTTCCTTTTTTTTATAACACTCAGATCAACTCAATTAATTGTTCTAGTTACAGCACGCCTAATTTTTATCCAGCTGATTAACTAGAGAATAATCCAAATACATTCCAAATTATAAATCTTTCATGATTTGGGAGATTTTATACAAATGCACATTTAAGAGTGCTAATTTTAAGCAAATATCAAAGATGATTAAACATTCTCAAATAGGAGGGACAAACCAATGGATTATTTTATAGGTTTAATCACCAATCATAAACTTCTCTAAACAGAAATATTTTGATCTTTTTTTAAAAAATTCTTTGGGAAATTTCCAAGAAGGACTATGGAAGTGAGTCAAGAATGTGTGCATAAGACATTTGTATTCTTTACTGTGTAAACACTAATTTATTTATTGAAATAATATGCTATTAAATATTTATTAAATAAATTAGCATTTTGCTGAGCTTCCCTCCAAAATCATTAATATGGCTCATGGCTATTGATATAACCAGGGCTCTGGTTGTTTCCCATGTCTGTCTTCCAACTGTTTGCTAAGTATTTATTCACCAAACACCATCTCTCAGAGTCAGCTATTCTTTGGAAAGCTCATGAAGTAGAAGGTTTTTGGAAATCATTGAACTTTCATTGAACCATAGGACTCTTGTTATCCAATTCTCTCATATTACAGATGAGCCTGAAAAGAGGTTTAGTGATTTGCCCAAGACCTTGAACTCACACTGTCTTTTATGTGAGTAGAAAGAGGAATTGGTTTTAAATGTGGAGGACAGAATCACTCATTAGAATTTAACTTTTTGGGGAAGGATTTGGGAATCTAAGGGCAGGTTTCAATAAAGTTGATTAGAGAAAAGAACACCCATATCCTTTATATTCTGTTTAAATATGCATGGCTCTTTAGAAAATGTCATCAAGTTGAAGAAAAGGGGTAAGATGGAATGAATCCCCCACACAGATCCAGTATAAAAATGAAATGAGAGAGATTTGTAAAGCTTATGGCTGCACGGGTATTGTCCATTCATACTACAATCCTCAGAACCACTTACAAGGCAAGCCAAGTGCAAACAATAAATAAGCAAGAAGACAGGTAAACAGAAACAGCAGAAATGACAAAAGTACATACCACTGAGAACACATTAAACCCATCCTCCCCACTGGAAAATGAGCAGAACACATTCAACAGCTGAGAATATGCAGCCGCACGATGCTCTCCCAGGTAATGTGCAAATGAGAGGCAGCATCTGGGGATGACATTTTCTGAAAATCTCCATTGGTCTCTCTCTGTCTCAGATTTAAAGTATAAAGCATATGTTTTCCTCTCTCATTTCTCTACTTCAGTTAATACTGGATAACATAATTCTTTCTCTAGTGATCTCACAAAATACATAAATAAGAGCATTTCCCCTAGGTATTTTAATATTATTTATCATATTTATGCTGAAAAGAATCATGTCTTTCTCTGGCCCCACTAGCCAATGTACCTCAAAACTTTGGAACTTCATGACAGAAACTGTCTGTAAGACACATTTGTATTCTGGAGCACAATAAGCAAATTAAACAATTGAGAAGAGAGGTATTCCACATAGAAAATTTTTCACATTTTCCAGAAAAACTAGGGGTACTGATTTCTAAAAATGTAACCAAATACACTGAAGGCACAAGTAACAATTACCAGCTTGACATTACTGTGTCATAAACTGATGCCCAAATCATTTGAGAGAAGTCAAATACTTTTCTAAGATTTAATTAGAGTTTATTTTCAAGGTAAATATAAGCTATTCTGTCCATTTTTATATTTCATATTAAGTGCTGAACTGTCAACTAAGAGCATTCTTATTTTGTCATATTGGATTTCATGACAGAAGATATGCAATAGGCATTCTGATAACAGAAAATGGTTTTTCTTATTTAAAACACTACAAAAATAGATTTTAACTATTAGGGAAAAATACTTTTCCCACTAATTTTCTCTTCTTATCTTGGGTGTCTGCATAGATGATTTTTATATAGTTCATATGAGGAACATGTACTCTTTTTCATTACCTGCTTTTTCATTTAGCATAATTTCATAAATTTCCCCCATATATTTATAACCACTAGATGAATCAATTCTAACAAAAAATTGAGTATCAGATGTTTCAGCCGGGTTGTCTTCATACCCTCATAATTACTGTCTTAATAGCTACAGAATACTCTAATACTTTTTTATACCATAATTTAATTAGCCACTTGGTGATTAGCAAGCATTTACACTGATTCTCATTTTCTGTGATAAGTAACCCTGTGGTAAATATAAGCATAATAGTCCTTTTCACTTTCGGATTATTTCCTTAGAATATATTTCCAAAAATTGGATATTACTGGATTAAGGAACATTTTGTCTCTAAAAAGTGCTTTCCATTTCAAATTGTCAGTAGGAATGTGTGAGCTTGCTAGTTTTCCCACATCTCCAGCAACACTGGGTATTGTCATTTTAAATTTTTGCTAACGTATTTAAAATGATACCTCATTGTTTCTATTAGTAATTAATGAGTATTTTTTTATATTTTAGATAAATAATAGTCCAGGATATTTTAATAGAGGGTTTTTGAACTTATTATTAGGTTTGTTAAAAATTAATTGTGGTTCGGATCATGAATTTTAAATCATTATAACTAGGCACAAAAACATCTTTATTCATCAAAATAGGAACTGTTACAATCAACACATTGTTGTCAATAAGAAATAAGTTTGTTTATCTTTACAGCATAAAAATCCCTGCTTTGGGATTCCACTAACTCTTAGAAAGCATTTTCCACCTCCTGCTGGTTGTGGGAAGCATTTTCCCTGCAAAAAGCTATCCAGATGCTTCATGAAGTGACAGTCAGTTGGTGAGAGGTCAGGTGAACGTGGCAGAAGAGGTAAAACTTTGTGGCCCAATTCATTCAATTTTGAAGCACTGGCTCTGTGACCTGAGGTCAGGTGTTGTTCCGGAGAAGAATTAGGCCCATTCTGATGACTAATTGATGCTTTTGAACTGTAGTGTTGGAGAAGACTCATGAGAGCCCCTTGGACTGCAAGGAGATCCAACCAGTCCATCCTAAAGGAGATCAGTCCTGAATATTCATTGGAAGGACTGTGCTGAAGCTGAAACTCCAATACTTTGGCCACCTGATGCAAAGAACTGACTCATTTGAAAAGACCCTGATGCTGGGAAAGATTGAAGGCAGGAGGAGAAGGGGATGACAGAGAATGAGATGGTTAGATGGCATCACCAACTCAATGGACATGGGCTTGAGTAAACACCAGGAGTTGGCGATGGACAGGGAAGCCTGGCATGCTGCAGTCCATGGGGTTGCAAAGAGTTGGACATGACTGAACGACTGAACTGTTGACTAATACCAGCTGCTGGCCTTGCAGTTTTTGGTGCATCTCATTAATTTGCTGAGCATACTTCTCAGCTGTAATGGTTTCAGTGGAATTCAGAAAGCTGTAGGGGATCAGACAGGCAGCAGACCAAACAGTGACCATGACCATTTTGTAGTAAAAGTTTGGCTTTAGGAAGTGTTTTGGAGCTTCTTGGTCCAACCATTGAGCTGGTCATCACCAGTTGTATAAAATCCACTTTCATCTCATGTCACAATCTGGTTGAGAAATGATTTGTTGTTGCGTACAATAAGAGAAGACAACACTTCAAAACAAGGATTTTTTTTTTTTAATTTTTACTTTTGGTCAGCTCGTAAGGCACCCACTTAAGCTTTTTCACCTTTCCAATTTGCTTCAAATGCCAAGTGAGCAAAGAATGGTCGATGTTGAGTTCTTCGGCAACTTTCCTGCAGTTTTAAGAGGATCAGCTTCAATGGTCTTTTCAATTGGTCATGTCAACCTCAGATGGTCGGCCACTGTGCTCATCTTCAAGGCTCTCATCTTCTTTGCAAAACTTACCGAACTACCACTGCACTGTACATTCCTTAGCAGTTCCTGGGTCAAAAGCATTGATGTTGCAAATTGTCTCTGCTGCTATATGACCCATTTTGAACTCAAATAAGAAAATCACTCAAATTTGCTTTTGGCTAACATCATTTCCCTAGTCTAAAATAAATATAAAATAAACAGCAAGTAATAAGTCATTAGTAAAAAAAAATAAAGCGAGAAAAATGATGTGTAACATAATGGCATTTATCTAAGAATGTATTCCAATATCAAACAGCAAAGTTTAACAATGTAAAACCACAATTACTTGTGCACCAACCTACATATACCAAGTACTGTGCTGTGGGCTAAGTGGTACAGTGATGAATAAAGCAAGATTTTGATCTTAAGGATCTCATCAAACAGACTGTTTCAACATCTTTATTAATTTAAAATAACAAGTCATTTATTCCCTTTTTGATAATCAATTGACATTTTTATAGTACCTATCTTTTTGGGGAAAAAGTATCTTTTTAAACATTAGTCTAGATACACTCATTTTGAGAAAGTTTTAAAATACAGAAATATTCAGAGACATATACAATAAAGGCCTGTGTACTCACCACCAAGAAGTGTCAAATATTAACCTTATTTATATAGTTATATGTCAAGCCTTTTTAATAAAGGAAACAAATTTAAGTCCTTTCTTTTTTGCCTTTTTCCTTCCCATTTCCAATTCTCCTTTTACCTAAACAATACAACCATGAATTTGGTGTGTATCATCCTAGTTCACTGAATAATTAAACTTACAAAATTTCAAAATGATTTGTTACCAATACACAGTATAGTTTTATGTGACTATTTACTTACATAAGTAATATTATACAGTGTATATCATTTTGCAACTTGTCTATTCCCTATTTTGAGACAGATCCATGTTGTACTATAAATACTGGGTTGGCCATAAATTTCATTCAGGTTTTTCAGTATAAACCCAACAATTCATTTCTATTAAATTGCTATATAGCAATCCATGATGGGCTTCCCTGGTGACTCAGCTGTAAAGAATCCGCCTGCCAATGCAGGAGACATGGGTTCAATCCCTGGGTCTGGAAGATCCCTTGGAGAAGGAAATGGCAAACCACTCCAGTACTCTTGCCTGGGAAATCTCATGGACAGAGGAGCCTGGTGGGTTACATGGGGTTGCAAACGAGTTGGACATGACTTAGCAACTAAACAGCAACAAGTCCATGACATATGTATGTATTTATATATTCCCTTATTAGTGGACATATAGATCGTCTTCCTTTTTTAAGAAATGTGCTATAATAAATATCCTTATACATAACTCTTTGTGCTTATGTTTGAGTTTTCTCCAGTAGATATATACTTTCAAACAGAAATGCTGGATTGTAAACTATGAGCATTTTCAATTCTGTTTGACAATTCAAAATGACTGCACCAATTTATACTCCTACTCACAGTATGTAAGAATTTGTTTTCTGGAATCCTCTGACACTTTCAGACTTTTAAATTATCATCAATTGGATGCATGACAAATGGTACTGTTATTTCTATATTTATGTCCCTGATCATTAGAAGTGGGGGTTAACATCTTTTCAAATGTTTATTCTTGAGTTCTCCAGTCTATAAATTATTTGGTCATATAACCGGACCAGTTTGTTTATTGCCTCCTTTAAATAATGTTGATGACAACAGATTGTTTACTGACTTTCGTTATGTAGAGTAACTATTTTTAGAGCACTATCTGTATTAACCTAACTGATTCCTCCGAGTAGAGATATGAAACAGGTTCTATAAGCATCCTTCTTTTTACAGATGAGGAAACTTAAGTCCCAAAGAAATTAAATAACCAATCCCAAATTAGAGCTCGTTGAGGGGTGGAACCAGAATTTAATCCTAAGTGGTCTTGTTCTAGACTATTAAAACTGTTGTTAATATTGCCACTCACACTACTTGAAATAATTAGTGTCATAAAACAGGAGGATAGAACTGACTCCAAGCTCATATAATTTACATACTGTTTAATCACTCTCAGTGTACTTTCTTGTTTTGGAAACAAAAATATTAACAGGTGGAATAGATGCAAAGATAATTACAAGTGTAAAATGTATTTTACACGTATGAATGCAGCATCTTCATTTTGAAGAAATTGGGATACTCAAAAATGTATTTTTAAAGTATAAAAGTCATTCTATAGCCCAATGCCCAGATTGTTAAATCTTTTAAAATAAAATAATAATGATTTCATTTTTAGTGGCTGTGTGTTTTCCTTCCTTTTTAAATATATCTAGAATTAAACTGTTTGGAATAAGAAATTATTTCAACTCTAAATTAAGGAGGCAATAACATATCCATTTAAAACATATATCAACATGGAATTAGCATGTCAAATTGAACCAAAGTGGGAAAAAACCCAGCTCAGTTCCACAGGTACTAGTAGAACCTTTTCACACTTGAGGGGAGAACAAATCAGTGAAAAAAAAAAAAAAAGAGTAATACATTTTTGCAGAAATGAACATGACTCCAAATTTCAAACTACAGGTGGAATAAAGAGTGATTTTTCATGGCTGATAAAAATAAACACAACTATTTGCAGTTGAATTCTGTCATCCAAATGACCCTGACTGAAAGCTTAGAAAAAATGTTTTCCACACAGATGAGAATAGAAAGCAATTTTCCCTCCTGAGAGCTTGAATATGTTGGTGGTTCAAGTCAAAGTAGATGAAAAGATAAATATTATGTGCTGCTCCTTAGGATGACAAAACCGCAGCAAGTTCATGTTTCTCACCATTTTCTGCACTGAGCACACACCTCTGGCTCTAAAAAGAAACCAAGCCAGGCTCCAGGTCTCTACTTCTTAGCAGCTGAGGCTCTGGCTTAAGCTTCTTCCCAACCCCACCACATATTTCTCCTCTGCTGGCATAGTGCCTGAGCTTACATCAGTCATTTTCAGTTTAGTTCTGATAATTCCAGTCAAGGTGAAAAATCTATCTGGAAAGGGGGTGTAACACACAGGGTCCTTACCATTCATAAACATCATTTTTTGGAAGAATTTCTAGGCAGTCAATTAACAAAGCTTTGTGGGAATGGCTTGGTTTAAAGTGAAGCTTTCAAGAGATAATCAACAAAAGTCTAGAAAGGAGTTTCCCCAATTTTTTCTCTATAAATTTCTAGATGCTATAGTTAGGAAGCACAGTCACTCTAGCTTGCTCTTTGTATAGTCACCAGGTTCACTGGCATTTTAAAAGCTCTGAGAAATCTTCTACTAAGATACAAATGATTGTAGTTTTTTGCTCGGCTGAATTTACCATGAATGAGAACACCAATAACAGAATGTTAATTGACAAACAAGAAGAAACTTCTTTCCTAGTGAAAAGAAAAGTTTGTGTGAACAAGAAACAAGCTCTTTAATAGGGTGATTGGCAAGGCATGAGCTAGGAAAGGTTTGGACTCACTGACAAGGGTAGATCAGAAGGCACACACAAGTAATTATTTCTAATTAGAAAAACCCTCCAAAGTAGAAAACCCAGTTTTAAAAATGTTAAAAATTAAATACACTTTGTCATAAGTAATCATGTTGAGTGTTGCTTTTCCTGATGAGGTGTAATCAGGATGTGATGGGGAAATACACTAAAGTTAGCATCAGAAGTCTTACACTGGAGTTGCTGTTCTGCCAGTTATTAGCTATGTGATATATGTGAAATTTGTCATTTTAAAGTTCTATATAAATGCAGGACATTATTAGAATCCAGGACGATTAAGGAATTGTTGATACACTCTCAGGATAGCAGAATCTTACATGTTTCCCCAAATAAATTGTGCAGAATCTTTTGAAGATTGTAATTGCTGTTTTTTTTCCAGTTTGGGGCTATTATGAATAAAGTTAGTATAAACATTTTTGTATACATTTTTTGTGGACACATTTTTATTAGGTACATTACCATCTATAATTTTCCCATTTCATTAGATTTTCTTTCTTTTTTTTTTTTCTTTCTATCTCTGACAGGGTGCTAACTTCTGTCCCAGTCTTTAATTAGGATTTTCATCTATTGTTAAAGTAATATCTAATACTGTTCTATTTCTTTTTGGTTTTTAAGAATTGAAAAGATATTTCAGAACATCAATAGAGCATACAGGGATTCAATTTTTTCTTCTAAGGATGGGTGGAAAAAAACAGAGTTCTTTTGTCAAATGTCCAGAGAATGACCTCTACAAGAGTGTTCATTATATCTGTTTCCATTATAGCTCTAAGTTGAGAACAAAACCCAACACCTATCAATAAGAAACTGAGAACTGCACATAGTATATTTATACAAAGGAACATATTAAAATAACAAAACATTACATATGACATGGACAGTCTCATAGATATTATGTTGAGTGGAAGAAAACATCCCAAAAGAGTACATACTTAAAATCTTTACTTATATGAAATTTAACAACAGGCAAAAACCAACTGATAGGGAGAGAACTTAGAACAGTGTTTACCTCTGGGAATGGGATGATAGGGTGTGAGTATGACTAGGGTGATACCACTCTGATGGCAGAAAGCAAACAGGAACTAGAGTCTCTTGATGAAGGTAAAAGAGGAGAGGGAAAACTCTGGCTAGGTTAAAACTCAACATTCAAACACTAAGATCATGGTCTGTATTGTCAAAGCTATGGCTTTTCCAGTAGTCATGTATGGACCTGAGAGGTGGACCATAAAGAAGGCTGAGCACCAAAGAATTGATGCTTTTCAACTGTGGTGTGGGAGAAGACTCATGAGAGTCCCTTGGACTGCAAGGAGATCAAAACAGTCAATCCTAAAGGAAATCAACCCTGAATATGGAAGGACTGATGCTGAAGTTCCAATAGTTTGGCTGTCTGATGCGAACAGCCAGCTCATTGGAAAAGACTCTGCTGGGAAAGACTGAGGGCAGGAAGAGAAGGAGGTGACAGAGGATAAGACGGTTGGATGGCATCACCAACTCAATGGAATTGAGTCTGAGCAAATTCTGGAAGACAGTGAAAGACAAGGAAGCCTGGCATGCTGTAGTTCATGGGGTCGCAAATAGAGTCGGACTCAATTTAGCAACTGAACAACAAATGACTAGGGTGATTACTAGGAAGGGTATGGGGTGCTAAAAGTGCTTTATATTTCATGTGGATGGAGCTTAATCACATATATATATATATATATATATATAGAAATTTACATCTAGTTATATACTTAATGTTAATACATTTGTGGGTTTCACTGTTTGCCATCTTCTGATCTAATCAGTCTTTCCTTAAAAAACAGAAAAAAATTTCATTTACGCTTTTTAATCAATATCCCATCTAAATTCCGTTTATACATGTAGCACTTATTCCTTCAAAAATAACTGATTACATCTATGGAGGCTGCACTGTGCTGAGAGATGTGAATGGCACATCCATGGTTGCTACCCATAGACAGCTCTTAGCCTGGCAGAAAAGACAGCTGTGGATTAAATAATTATAAAATGACGAGTGTACATAAGCAATGTGAAACTCAATGGAGAGGTTAGGGAATAAAGTATCATTTAACTGGAATACCAAGAAGAATGCTTGCTAGAGGGCATGGCATGTGAGAAAGTCTTCTGGGGCCAGAAAAGTCTCCCCAGCATTGAAGCAGATGCTTCTGAAGTGGGGAGAGCCAGGGAAAAGTGGCTAGAGAGGTAAGCAGGGTTCAGAGAGATAGTTAAGTCCGTTCAAGAGAATAATTTAGCTGTTCTGATACATACAACAACATCAAATTAGAGGTTATTTCAAATTTGCTTGCACGTGCTGTAGTCTTAGATCACTGTCAACATGCAATTGATTATCTTATAGTGGTTGTCCAGTAATGAAAAAAATCCAGATTAACACGGACAAATGGTTACAAATAGCTTTTAATAGACTACAGAAGAATCCCAGGAGACTTCATGATTAGATGGTATGAGGGGGTTTACTCCAAGGTTGAAAATAATCACAACAAAAAATGGAGTTAATGGACAGCACAAGCTAACACGGTTTGTATGGTAGGGATTTCCTTGTGTCAACTTCTGATATATGAGAAAATTAAACATGCATTGTATTTTTAATCACATTAAAAAAACATAAAGAGTTTTAAAATGACATTCTAATGAAACTTTTGTAGAAACCTGAGGCACTAAGTTTGAAAACCACTGAAGTAGCCCAAAGATTCTGGGTTGAACTTTGATCTTGATCCTGTATATACAAATCTGGACAAGTCACAACTTCTCTTTCAATCATTTATAAAATAGTAGCTCTCTGCCTTTCCCGTTGTATTGTTCTCAGGAGCAAATATAGGGCAGACTTTATTGGTCTCTTATCTTATACAAGGAACACCAAAGTTTTTCAGATATCACTGTGCCCAGCATTAGGCTCTGAATCTTGATTTGGTCAATTAAGCTAATCCTTTGGCCAAGTACTCATCATGCTATTGTGACACGCTTCTAGGCAATGAGTTACAAAGGAGAAATATTCTAGGGTGCTTCTGGGCAATGTTTTCCTTTCTCACAGAAAGAGAGATGCTGGGAAGGAACTGAGAAGAAATCCCTATTTTTCCTCCTTTAATTGCTGTCATGTGAGGATATTTTGTTGGTGTTACAGCAGCCATCATGTGAGCATGAGAAGAAGCAAGATTCTACAACCAGCACTCTGGAATCCTGGAGTTGCCAAACCATCACTGTTACCACCTTCTTCTAGCATTCTTGCTGTGTGACCAAGAAAAAAAAAAAAAAAAAGAAAAAGAAAAAACTGCCCCTATTGTCTAAGTTACTGCTAGGCATTCTGTTAATTACAGCCAAAGTCATCTCAAACGACATACCGTGGCACGAAACATTTACAAACTGAATGGCTAAGGGCAATATAATTGTTGTTGTTCAGTCGCCAAGTCATGTATGAGTCTTTAAGACCCCATGGGCTGCAGCATGCCAGGCTTCCCTGTTCCTCACCATCTCCTGGAGTTTAGCCAGTCTCATAGGATCTAACTACACTCTCCTCTGGATCCATGTGGTAATATGCTTTTCTAGATGACATTGCCTTCGAATAAGGAATTTAAGTCTAAACTTCTTCGGGAATGGATGTGATATAATAAAAAGCATATAGAACTTGGCACCTGACAAACTTGGACTTGAATCTGAATTCTGCTAAGTCACTTCAGTCGTGTCTGACTCTGTGCGACCCCATAGACGGCAGTCCACCAGGCTCCCCTGTCCCTGGGATTCTCCAGGCAAGCACATTGGAGTGGGTTGCCATTTCCTTCTCCAATGCAAGAAAGTGAAAAGTGAAAGTGAAGTCGCTCAGTCGTGTCTGACTCTTAGCGACCCCATGCACTGCAGCCTACCAGGCTCCTCCGTCCACGGGATCTTCCAGGCAAGAGTACTGGAGTGGGGTGCCATTGCCTTCTCCGTTCTGAATTCTATCACTTAGTAACTGTATGATCTTGGACAAGTACCTTAGTTTTTCCAGGCTTCGGTTTCCTCATCCAAAAATGGAGATAATAATAGACTCTCCCTCAGAGAATTGTGTTATGAAATCATTTAAGACATGTAAGATGCATAGACCACTGTCTTGTACATTGAAAATATTTTAAGGTGTTTGTTATCCTCTTCCTTCCGCTCTTCATCATCACTTCTTTCTCTTGCATTCAGACAACTTCAAGACAGACATACACTATGTCAAATGCCATTATATATCAGCAAATCGGATCCACCATAAAAACAGAGGATATGGGAGTTAAAATCATTCAATATATACTCTCTAATAACCAGAACAATTCTTTTATCAGATAATACTTTTAAAGAGTTTCCAAGTCATCCGAAAAAGTGTATATAAAAATACAAGTACTAACACATTAACTTTTATATTTCCTTTGAGATTTTGCTTTTGAAAGTACTGGCAGGAGCTTCAGAGGTATTTTCATTTTTTGAAAATTTGGTTTTCAAAATACTTCTAATTGTTATCACTGCATTTCTTAATGCATGATTAAGAAGCAAGGGTGACTGGACTTATTTTTGGATTCATCTTATAATAATGGTTTATAAATTATCCAGTATAAGAATTATTACAACTACCTACTGTAATACAAAATACACAGTTTCATAAACAAATTCCAATGTGTCTACTTTAATTTCAACCCTTACCACCAGAAAGTCAACACTTATAACTTTGATAGTTAAATGGCCAAAAGAGAGAGTCCTTTTATATCACAAAAATAAAAATTAAGAAAATAATGAATTCTTCAGTTTAGTTGCTCATTTGGGTCTGACTCTTTGTGACCCCATGGAGTGCAGCATGCCAGGCTTCCCTGTCCATCAACAACTCCCAGAGCCTACTCAAACTCATATTCATCATGTCGGTGATGCCATCCAAGTATTTCATCCTCTGTCATCCCCTTCTCCCGCCTTCAATACTTCCCAGCATCAGGGTCTTTCAAATGAGTCGGTTCTTCGCATCATGTGGCCAAAGTATTGGAGTTTCAGCTTCAGCATCAGTCCTTCCAACGAATATTCAGGACTGATTTCCTTTAATATGGACTCATTGGTTCTCCTTGTAGTCCATGGGACTCTCAAGAGTCTTCTCCAATACCATAATTCAAAAGCATCAATTCTTTAGTGCTCAGCTTTCTTTATAGTCCAACTAACACATCCATACATGACTACTGTAAAAACCATAGTTTTGACTAGATGGACCTTTGTTGCTTAAGTAATGTTTCTGCTTTTTAATAAGCTGTCTAGGTTGGTTATAGCTTTTCTTCCAAGGAGTAAGCGTCTTTTAATTTCATGGCTGCAGTCACCATCTACAGTGATTTTGGAGCCCGAAAATATAAAGTCTGTCACTGTTTTCATTGTTTCCCTATCTATTTGCAATAAAGTGACGGGACCAGATGCCATGATCTTAGTTTTCTGAATGTTGAAATGTTGAAATTCAGTTTTCTGAATGTTGAGTTTTGAGCCAACTTTTTTAGTCTCCTCTTTCACTTTCATCAAGAGGCTCTTTAGTTCTTCATTTTCTACCATAAAGGTGGTGTCATCTGCATATCTGAGGTTATTGATATTTCTCCCAGCAATCTTGATTCCAGCTTGTGCTTCATCCAGCCTGGCATTTTGCATGATGTACTCTGCATATAAGTTAAATAAACAGGGTGACAATATACAGCCTTGACATACTCCTTTTCCTATTTGGAACCAGTCTGTTGTTCCATGTCCAGTTCTAACTGTTGCTTCCTGACCTGCATATAGGTTTCTCAAGAGGCAGGTCAGGTGGTCTGGTATTCCCATCTCTTTCAGAATTTTCCACAGTCTGTTGTGATCCACACAGTCAAAGGCTTTGGCATAGTCAATAAAGCAGATGTTTTTCTGGAACTCTCTTGCTTTTTCGATGATCCAGTGGATGTTGGCAATTTTATCTCCGATTCCTCTGCCTTTTCTAAATCCAGCTTGAACTTCTGAAAGTTCACAGTTCACGTACTGTTGAAGCCTGGCTTGGAGAATTTTGAGCATTACTTTGCTAGCATGTGAGATGAGTGCAATTGTGCTGTAGTTTGAGCATTCTTTGGCATTGCCTTTCCTTGGGATTCAAATGAAAACTGACCTTTTCTAGTGCTGTAGCCACTACTGTTTTCCAAATTTGCTGGCATATTGAGTGTAGCACTTTCACAGCATTATCTTTTAGGATCTGAAATAACTCAGCTGGAATTCCATCACCTCCACTAGCTTTGTTTGTAGTGATGCTTCCTAAGGCCCATTTGACTTTGCATTCCAGGATGTCTGGCATTGCAGACAGATTCTTTACCATCTGAGCCCCCAGGCAATCCCAATGAATTCTTAGTACTCAACTAACTAAAAATGTCTTGACCCCTCTGCACAGGGTCACCTGACTATAGGAACAGTTGTAGGATTTAATGACTTGGTCCAAGGCTTGCCCTAGGATTCTATATAAAAGAACAGTCTTTTGTTTTCTGAAATTAGTTGATGATAACAATCATCAGATCCAGTATGATGCATAAGAGAATCTCTTTTAAGAAAATTTCCCCCAAATAAGTAAATGACATAATGCAACAGAGAAAAAGAAGGGCTTGGCACTACTGATCTGAATGTAGTAAGTAACAATAAAGAATAAAGCAAGTGGCAAATAAAGAGTGATCATATAGCCTAGTTTTTCCCAGACCATCCCAGTGTACGCCAGTTGCCCCTGCACAAGTGCTCATAATGCCTCCTTTCACTCTCAAAAGTAACCTGGGTTGGATAATAAATTATATACAACAGAAAACGGGATGATGTTTTTAGACTAGACTGTTGGGAAAGGCTTCACAGAACCAGTAGGACTTATAAGGTGACTTGATGACCAGGGCAGGGGGTGATGGAGGGAGGCAGTAAGGAAAGTCAGGCTATAACTCAATCTCAAATACCAACCAAGAGAGACCTGCTGAGAATGTGCAGGCTCTTCATTCATTCACTTACTCACTCTTTCAACCAATATGTATAGAGCACACACACCACAGTGGGCACATTGTAGTTGAGGAGCAGCGAGCAAGGGAGAGGTAGAATTTTCTAAAAAATTAACAAATAAATAAACTGGTTATTTTTAGATAGTGATAAATGCTCTAAAGAAAATTCAAAAGGGTGACAGGTTAGTGGGGGGTGGGGTGGGGAAAGGCTGGCTGTTCTAGACAAGGCTCTTAAAAGAGCTGGACTGTGAATTCTGACCTTACTGAAGAGAAGCCAGCACCTGTGAAATGATGTAAGGAAACATGTGGGCCCTTATGTGGGGACAAGCTTGGTCTGTGGCTGGCTGGCAGCCATGATGGAGAGGGAGAGTGACAGCCATGGGATTAGACCAGGCAGGTACGGCAGGGCACTGGAGCTCACAAGCAGAAAGTGAAGGCATGTGGACAATAAGCAGGCAGATGACTTAATGAGAATCCTGTTTAGAGAGATCACTCTGGCTGACTGGGTGGCAATCATAACACAAAGAAGCAAAGGCAAGTAGGAGCCCAGTAGGGACAAAGAGATGGCACTGCTTAGACAGGTGGCTGCAGGGGAAACAGAAGGAATTAGATGGATTTAAAACATGTTTTGGAGGGAAGCTGTCAGGGTTGCTAAAGGTTTTCTGAGGTTGAGAAGGTGGGGAGTAAATGGCAGAGAGAAATGAAGATGAAAATTCTTGAATTTGGTACAAAATTGGATGTATAGTATTACGAACACAATTACTGAAATGGAAGCACAGTTCCACTTTCAAGCATCCATTCATGCTTTGATCAAAGATCAACTTACCTGGACAAAGGAAAATGCTGATTCATATTATGAACTCCTAGAACAAAACCCGTTTCAAATCCATCTTTTCATCTCCTACAGTAATTAAGTGTTCCATTGCACCTAAATACTCAAGAAAATACTAATGAATGGCTGAATGGAAGTTTTCTATGTGAATCATTCTATGCTGCTGCTAAGTCGCTTCAGTCGTGTCCTACTCTGTGCGACTCCATAGACAGCAGCCCACCAGGCTCCCCCGTCCCTGGGATTCTCCAGGCAAGAACACTGGAGTGGGTTGCCATTTCCTTCTCCAATGCATGAAAGTGAAAAGTGAAAGTGAAGTCACTCAGTCGTGTCCAACCCTCAGCAACCCCATGGACTGCAGCCTACCAGGCTCCTCCATCCACGGGATTTTACAGGCAAGAGTACTGGAGTGGGGTGCCATTGCCTTCTCCAGAATTATTCTATACATTTCAGGAAAACATCTAGAGGAATAGAGGTTAGCTTTGTTAAGCAATGAGTTCACTTGTTCTCTCACTTATGGCTCCTTAACTCCTTGAACACATTTATTTAGGGCTCACTTTATGCCAGGCATTGTGCTCTGCAGATCTGTCAGTTACACAGTGCCACTGCTAGGGCAGAAAACTTTTTGACAGCAAGTAACATAGGACCCTAAAGTTAACTAAAAGTCTGGGAGGGCTTCCTTGAAGAAGAAATTCTTGAGTGAAATTCTAAAAGCATGAACTTGACAGAAGTAAATTTCTGCAATAAGAGGACCCAAAATAAGCCCTTGTTGCTGGAGCCGAGGGGCCAGGGTGGCCAATGAAGAGGCTGAGAGGTCTGGAAGCGGGCTCTGCAGGGCCCTATAGAGAGAGACAGCTGGAGTTTTAAAGCAGGTGAGACATGGTCACATTGCATCTTGAAGACTGCCTGTGGCAAATGACTGGATTGATGGAGGTCAGTCAAGGGCTGACACTGGTCACTTTTCTTTTGCAGCTGATTAACATTTCTTAGGCCATCCAGAAACATAACATAGACTGAATAATTGTCTTTAGAGAAGTTTGGATTAAGAAGAAGAAGGAAAAGAAGAGAGAAGGAAGGGGAGGGGGAGGAAGCAGCAGCAGCAGCAACACAGGCAAGAAGCTCAAATATCTGGCATGTAATTTCAAACATCTAGGTAACATATCCAAAGCTTCCCAAGATACTTAACTACCAAAGCATTTCACTATTGAAGAAACAGCTAAGAAAATGACATTTTTTGAAATTAACTTCAATTTTAAATGAATGTTTTCCCCCATTTTAAGTATAATGCATGTTCATTATTTCAAAAAAATAATGAAATAAAGAAAACAAGTACCAAAAAAACACACCTTTATTATCTCCCCTAAACAGCCAGTTAATATTTTACTGTATTTCTTTGCATACTTTTGACTAAATTTTCCTCTTTTTTCTTAACAGATTTGTTAAAACACTGCTTATACAATTTTGTTTACTTTTCTTTTCACGTAATTTAACACAATCAAGAGAAATAAAAAGTCTCTCTTTGTAACTTTACCCACAATCTCAAGGAACCCTATTTTCTCTCTAATCAAACATGCAGCGTATAGGTCACACATGATGAAGTGCTGGTCTCCTGTGAGTCATGGCACTGTTAAACCTTTGTAATATTTATTTATTTTCATCATTGACAGAAGCGTCTGATTCCTCCTTACATTCATAAGGGCTGGCTCACTGAGGAAGGAATGTCAAAAACTACTAAAAATTTTGAAGAGGGCAACTTCTTTTCCATGACAAGCTGGCTATCTGTGTCATCAAAACAGCTACAACTATGATAGTCCAAAGATAGTATCTAAATTGTGTTGTGCATGCTTGCTAAGTCGCTTTAGTTGTGTCCGACTCTTTGTGACCCCATGGACTGTAGCCCACCAGGCTTCTCTTTCCATGGGATTCTCCAGGCAAGAATACTGGAGTGGGTCCCCATGCCCTCCTCCAGCGGATCCTCCCAACCCAGGGATTAAACACTCATCTCTTATGTCTCCCGCATTAGCAGCCAGGTTCTTTATCAGTAGAGCCACCTGGGAAGCCCAAATTGTGTTACCATTTTTAAATGTCAGAACTTTAGTAAATTCATAAAGCTTAATATAATTCATTATATTTATTAGAGTGGTTCCAGTTTTAAGAAATTATTGCCAACCAAATAACAGACATCCTAGAAGTACTTTTCCTTGTTCAGGTTTGGGAAGTGGGGTGGCTTGAATAACAACATCATTTCCTTTGCCTGGGAAATAAATGAAATCACAGTATGCCAAGTTGCACATATTTTTCATTAGCACTTAGCCACCATGTCTATACTGAGATCCATTTATCTCATACAATTTTTTTTTACTTCTTTTCAGATAAAATTTTCAAATGCTTACATTTCACTGTATATTGGTTGATTGGATAATTTGAACATCAAAGGAAATTTTCATTTAATTTAAGCTGTAAAGTTGTCTTTTGCTTTATTAACTCTCAATCAATAAACAAGCAATTTGGAAATGTAATCAGGAAATGCTTCCGATTGGCTGACAATGTATCAAAGGCAGGCTTCAAGGCAACAGCAGGCTGTAACAAGCAGTTTATTACCAGTAGCTGTTACTGACATTAGTCAAAACCAAGAAAGATAAAATGGAATAAGAAATGTAATGCTGGAGGAGCCTTGGGCGCTGTGTTCTCTTCTTCCTTTTGAAAACTGCAAGCCTGTCTTTGATATGATAACAAATATAAACTGTTTAAAAACACCAAATGCAGAAAAACTGAGCCTAGCCTGTCATGGAGTTAATCCATTCCGGAGTGACACACAAATAGTGTAACATCCAGCAGATATATGTTATGGAAATATTTTGAATTGGATTTACATGTAGTGAGCAAATTGGAACTTTTGATTTTTACCAGATATTGTAATATGCATGTTCTCATATTAACGGAGTGTAATCCTATTTGAAGATAATGAGTTTTCAACAGGCTCTGCAATTGGAAGCTACGTGAAAAAAATTGTTTGGTTTTTAACTAGAGATGGGCAAAGAGAACTGAACCCTAAATTTGCAAGGTAGCTTCACTTCATGTCAGTCTGCTCACGTTATTTTGCCCTCGGTTACTGCTTACCAGAGATCTCTGGGATTGATGTGTTTTAGGCTCCCCTCTTCCCCTTTATCTCTGGACTGTCCATCCCTGGGAAAATAGCAAAGAGAAGAACACTTGACAAGGACTTTTCTTTGCACACTTCTTATAGTCATTCTAGACAGTTTATGCATATCTTTCAGACAATTAAAACAGGAGAGAGGGGGGGAAAGCCTTTGCCCTTGTTGGTTTGAAACCTCCTTTATATATTGAGCACAGATTCACAGAATTATTTTTCATTGCACTCAGAACATGATAAGCCACACTGGTAGCAAAATCAAATAGACTTAACACAAAGGAGAGATAAAAGAACCAAGAAGGGATTCTATTTTTATTGCATTCTGAGGCATCTCTGCCTTGGCACGCTGGGCATGCTTAGCCCAGGTGTCTTTCCATCACTGTGTGAGGAGTTTCCCCTTAAAGAGCAGCTAGAGATCTCCATGTTTCAAAATAAATAATATATATGTTGTGTGAAGAAGCTTTGCCTTCGGAGCTGACAATATATATTGAAATGAGTCTATGAGACCTAGCTGGTGGATTGCACCTAGGTTATTGACTATCATTTCTGTCCACTTTTCCTCCCGTGTCCAGACACATTAGTCATTTTCTCTGAATAATCAGCTGACCATCTGCCCAATTTGTCCTCAATATATAAAGACACTGAAATGTCATAAAACCTCCTTTTGGTAAATGGTCCTTAATTTTGCATATGGGTATTTAAGACTTGGGCTTCCCTGGTGACTCAGTGGTAAATAATCCACCTGCCAACTCAGGGGTCACAGGTTCAATTCCAGGATTGGGAAGATCCCCTAGAGAAGGAAATGGTCCACTTCAGTATCCTTGCCCAGGAGATCCCTGGACAGAGGAACTTGATGTGCTATTACCTCACTATTGAGCCATATGACATGTTTAAAATATTTTCCAGTTTATTTTCTGCTTATAGACACAGATGTATCATGGAATTAAAAGTCTATTCATGTGCAGAATTAGCAACTTTTCTATTGTGACCTACTCCTATAATGATGAAAGCAAACCTCTGAGTTGATTTGACTACTTGATTTTAACTGACAACTGATTTCAAACTGATTTAAATTAGCTAAAAATTTTGACTTATTGGGCATACTACAAATACTAGGGAAAAATATTTTAGTTAATGATTGTCATTTAAGAATTTCATGAAGTTCAACCAAGCAATTTTGGAGTATCTTTTGTTCCTAAATTGGTGTTATTATTATCTTCTTTTTTTTTTTTTTTTTTGTCAAGCTACTTTGTAGGCATTTGAAAATCATCTTCTGAAAAACAAAGATGTTGTATTTGATATTGAAGTCGGGAAATGCCACATATCCATTTAACATCTCTATAGGATAGCACCCATATTCTAATATAGTCTCTAATGAGAGTTAGATTTTTAAGGTTTTTTTTTTTTTTAAATTCAGGAATACTTTATTTACAATATTAAGTAAATTTCAGTTGTACAGTATAGTTTTTCACAATTTTTAAAGGTTATATTCCATTTATAAATATTACAAAATATTGACTATGTTCCTTGTGCTTTACATTATATCCTTGTAGCTGATTTTATTCACAGAAGCTTGTATTTCTCAGTCCTCTATCTTGCCTCTCCCATCCTTCCCTTGCCCCACTGGTAACTGCTAGTTTGTTTTTTTATATTTGTGAGTCTGGTTCTTTTTTCTTTTACTTACTAGTGTTTTTGTTAGATTCCACATATAAGTGATATCAGACAGTATTTGTCTTCCACTAAGCGTAATATTCTCCAAGTCCATCCATGATTTTTTAACAATAATTGGATTTTTTTAAATCAGCTTATGATTCACAGAGAGGAAAACATTTTTAATCAGTATTCTTTTGACTGTACCAAAATTCAAAATGTTTGTTCTTTAGGAACAGAAATAATAAAACTCTCCTCAGCTTTGTGGTGAAAGACTGAACAAGCAGTTCAAACCCACAGAGCAAGACACTGTGAGAAGAATGCATGTACCACCAATGATTAATACACAAAGAAATAGAGAACATGCCAACATTTATTTTGCCCACCCTTGTTTTCTATGCTCACAGTGCATAATTAAACATCTATTAACATCAATGGGAATATGTGGAAGCCAAATAATTACCTTTAAATAGATTTATCATTCATCTATCAGCACTTGAAGACTAAATAAAAGTAGTCAGCAGTTTAAGAGTTTTAGAAGTTATTTTTTGAGATTGATCCAAAAAATCTATGTGAGGTTATTTATATCATCTGCAGCTTTGTGCCTCTCAGAAAGAATGTGGAAATATCAATGTTGAAACAAAACTTAAGAGGAGAAACATCAGATACTGTGAAAAGAATAAAGAGTGGCAATTGTTTAAAAATCAAGGGCAGTGTGGTGCTAGAGAGAAAAGACGCACAAATGGTGTCATTTATTAGTTCTAGAAGATTACTGTGATGTCTCTCCGCTTTCACTATGCTTAATAGAGAGTGAAACAATTTATCATCAACTTGGTTTCAGATAAGTAGGAGTGTTGAGGCAGTGGCTATGAAGATTACTTTGTTATAGTCTAACATATGTACGTAAGAAATAAAAACATCAGGACTATTTAAAAAGTATCACGATTTCCATTTTGTTTCTTATGAAAAAAAATGTATACTGGCACAATCAGATCATTTTAGGGAGCAGAACTCTGGAACTTCTTCATAAAATAAGACTTGCAGCTACATCACTGACTCTGTAAGTTATGATCTAAAAGTGCCAAGGGGCAAGCGGGCTATGTGTTTTTAATTACATATAAAGTCCCAAGGGTCTTGTAAATAAACAGAGAATATGCAACAATAATTTACACTACAGAATACATAGAGTACAGAACTTGACATTCTTAACCTAGGTATTCATTGAATATGCAACATTTTTGAATATTGAAGACATGAGTTCGAGGAAAAGGGAAGGATACAGGACGATGCCTAAGAGTCTGGCTGGAAGAATGTGTAGAAGATAGTGTCATTCACTGTAATGTAGAAGATGGAAGGGGACAGTTCTGCAGCAAAATAAATTAATATTTACATTTTGAACATATTATTTTGAGACATCTACAAGTCACTGAGGTCCAAAGAGTGATGTCATGAAGGCTGCCGAAAACATGAGGATGGTGATCAGAGGAAAACCTGGGATGGATAGCTGCATGTGGGAATCATCAGCATGAAGTTGGAGTAGGTTAAAGGAGAGATGGCAGAGAAAGGAAAGAGCTTAGAACCAAGAAGAAGCCCATATGTAGAGTCCGATAGGGAAGCAAAGGAGACTCGTCAGGAAGCACCAGTGAATGAGGAAGAGAACCAATAAAGAGTGGGGCTGCTAGATTCAGAAGAAGAAACAAGGAAAAGATATTGTACACTGTTCTGAGTGATTCTTAGAACTCAGAAAGAATAAGGATAAGAACACAGGTGACCATTGGCTTTGACAACATGGACGTCTCTGGTGTCCTTGACAGGAGAGATTTTAAGTAAGACGAGGGTAGCAGCATACCAGAGTGGGTATCATATACGAATGAATTGAATAGAGAGCCTCAAGGATGAGAAATCTGAATCGCGGAGAAGATGGTGAGAAGGTAGGGTTTTCTTTGCTGCTGTTGTTTTTCTTCTAAGACCAGAGATAAGAAAGAATGTTTATATGTTGATAGAGATGACCCAATGTACAGAGTTTTACATTATAAGAATAAGACCATTACAGAAAATGAAATAACTGAGAATTTGAGAAATGATGGAATCTAGGCTTGATAGGGGCAGTATTAATAGGAGGTTAATTAATATTAACCTGATATTACTAGGAGGAATATTTGCTTCATTGTCACAAGAAGGAAGAAGGTGATGACTGATTCAAGGAACACTATGTGCCTACTGTCATATTGATAAACGCCTGCTGTCATCGCAGTGTGTCTTCAACACTCACGCTATAGTAATAACTGTATTTTACAGAACCCTTGGCGGTTTAGTTGCTAAGTCGTGTCTGGCTCTTTGCGACCCCATGAACTAGAAACTGCCAGACTCCTCTGTCCATGGGATTCTCCAGGCAAGAATACTGGAGTGTGTTGCCATTTCCTTCTACAGGGAAGAAGACTTCCTGACCCAGGGATCGAACCCAGGACTGCTGCATTGCAGGCAGATTCTTTACTGACTGAGCTATGAGGGAAGCCACTTGACTTATCATAAATAAGGTTGTATAGAAATAATTTCAAAGAAGGAAAAAACAGTCTAAAAACTAAGTGGTTTCCATTGTGAAGGGAACTTTTGCATAGCTCTGAATTAAACACCATTGAGCAAATGTAGATTTTGATTACTTTCAGCTTTTACATTTCGGTAATGACCTTTATTTTCAGATCACCACCACCACGTTATTAAAAAAGCACTTCTTATCACTCTCTCACCTTTAACACCTATGATTATGATAAACCAGGGATTCTCCAAGTGCAGCCTTTGATTCCTTCCTGAGACTCTTTCTTGTAAGAGTTTCCAGGGGTTGAAACTATTTTTACAATAATACTAAGATATTTTTTGGTTTGTTTTATTGTGCTGACATTTGCACTGATGGTACAAAAACACTAACATGAATACAACTGCTGGTACCTCAGCACAAATCAACGGAGTGACACTAAATCATGCCAAGAGCCGCTGGTTGTGCTTTTTGTTTTAACCGCCGTACTCTCCCAGCAAATCACAGAAACAAAAAAGCCAGTTTCATTCGAGGATGGCCTTGATGAAACATTAACTATCATTAATTAAATACCTGTTATATTATTAATTTTGTAACATTAACACCTTGCGTACATGGCCTTTTAATATTTTGTGTGATAAAATGTGAAAAACACACGGAAGCACTTTTGTTGCATACTGAAGTACTACGGTGATCTCTTGACACCACTGTGAGTCTACTTGGTTGCCTCTTCATGACCCATTTTTACTTGAAAGTACAATTATCAGACTAAGTATGGTTATTCAGATGTAGATGTTGTGTTAGTCACTCAGTCGTGTCCGACTCTGTAGGACCCCATGGAATGTAATCCACCAGTCTCCTCCATCCATGGAATTTTCTAGGCAAGAATACTAGAGTGAGTTGCCATTTCCTTCTCCAAGGGATCTTCCCGACCTAGGGATTGAACCCAGGTCTCTCACAATGCAGGCAGACTCTTTACCATCTGAGCCACCAGGGAAGCCCAGATGTAGATATTTGGCAGATATTTTCTTAAGAATGTTAGTCTCACAGTTGTGTCCAACTCTTGATGACCCCATAGACTGTAGCCCACTAGGGTCCTCTGTCCATGAAATGATCCAGGCAAGAATACTGGAGTGGGTAGCCATTCCCTTTGCCAGGGGATCTTCTCTACCCAGGAACCTGATCTCCCATATTGCAAGCAGATTCTTTACCATAGAGCCACCAGGGAAGTCTCATCTTTCTCAAAAATACCCACAAATAACCTCTTAGTTCAGAGAATATCTGACAGTGGTTATTGCCAATGACAAAATTTCAGTTTAAGTGAAAACTTGAATTTTAAAAGATCTGCAATCACTACGATGATCTTGACAGCTTATCAACATTTAAAGTCTTTTCTGAAGATATCAGCAACATTGGTGATGAGAATTTTTTTTTTAATATGTATCACATAATGAAAAGAATCAACATTTGGAGGGTCTATATAAGTCAATAAATCAAAATTTTCTAAATGATCAGTGCATGATTTTATAGAAGATATATAGGTAAAAGATTCATTTAAAGTATGAGACAGATTAATGGATTTCAATGTAACAACATGGAAATTTCACTGACTTTTTTTCAGGTTATACATTGCAATAATATCTAGCTTCTTTAAGAAACCACCACTATCAAGTTTTTGTGCAATATCAAAGAATACTCACAGTTATCTGAAAAGGTTAACAAAATATTTCACTTTTTTCTAACTATATATCTGTGCAGAGCTGAGTTTTCTTCCTATGATTAAACCAATTCAACTTATTGTAAGATGTGCAGGTATGAAAAGATTGTTCTATTTAGCTAGACTTGAAAGACATTTTGGAGAAAAATGTGAAATAATAACATTCTCTTTTTTGTTTTGGGAAAAACAGTTGTTTTTCATAGAAAATGTTAATGATACATACATAACTACTATTTTAAACTGAACTGACTGTGAACTTCCAGAAGTTCAAGCTGGTTTTAGAAAAGGCAGAGGAACCAGAGATCAAATTGCCAACATCCGCTGGATCATCGAAAAAGCAAGAGAGTTCCAGAAAAACATCTATTTCTGCTTTATTGACTATGCCAAAGCCTTTGACTACAGTGTGGATCACAATAAACTGTGGAAAATTCTGAAAGAGATGGGAACACCAGACCACCTGACCTGCCTCTTGAGAAACCTATATGCAGGTCAGGAAGCAACAGTTAGAACTGGACATGGAACAACAGACTGGTTCCAAATAGGAAAAGGAGTTCGTCAAGGCTGTATATTGTCACCCTGTTTATTTAACTTATATGCAGAGTACATCATGAGAAATGCTGGAAAGGAAGAAGCACAAGCTGGAATCAAGATTGTGGGAGAAGTATCAATAACCTCAGATATGCAGATGATACCACCCTTATGCCTGAAAGTGAAGAGGAACTAAAAAGCCTCTTGATGAAAGTGAAAGTGGAGAGTGAAAAAGTTGGCTTAAAGCTCAACATTCAGAAAAAGAAGATCATGGCATCTGGTCCTATCACTTCATGGGAAACAGATGGGGAAACAGTGGAAACAGTGTCAGACTTTATTTTTTTGGGCTCCAAAATCACTGCAGATGGTGATTGCAGCCATGAAATTAAAAGACGCTTACTCCTTGGAAGGAAAGTTATGACCAACCTAGATAGCATATTCAAAAGCAAAGACATTACTTTGCCAACAAAGGTCCGTCTAGTCAAGGCTATGGTTTCTCCCATGATCATGTATGGATGTGAAAGTTGGACTGTGAAGAAAGCTGAGCACCGGAGAATTGATGCTTTTGAACTGTGGTGTTGGAGAAGACTCTTGAGAATCCCTTGGACTGCAAAGAGATCCAACCAGTCCATTCTGAAGGAGATCAGCCCTGGGTGTTCTTTGGAAGGAATGATACTAAAGCTGAAACTCCAGTACTTTGGCCACCTCATGTGAAGAGTTGACTCATTGGAAAAGACTCTGATGCTGGGAGGGATTGGGGGCAGGAGGAAAAGGGCATGACAGAGGATGAATTGGCTGGATGGCATCACCGACTCGATGGACGTGAGTTTGAGTGAACTCCAGAAGATGGTGATGGACAGGGAGGCCTGGCGTGCTGCGATTCATGGGGTTGCAAAGAGTTGGACACGACTGAGCGACTGAATTGAACTGAACTGAATAGGCATTTAAAGGATATTTACCTATAAATTATTTTGTTATTAATATTAATAGATATTATCCACATAAACAAAAGTTCTTTGGAGTCTTCAAATCTTTTAAGAGACCAGAGGGTGGTAAGACCAAAAGTTTGAACTTCATGGCATAAAGAGAATACTTAAACAATGTATCTGGGTAAAGCATAAATGATATGCTTTCCTATTTTTACTTCCAATTTTTTAATGTTTGCTAGTGATGTTCCCTGACTATTGATCTTAACATGTTCAATTTTCAACATGATTGCATTTTAGACAAAGACTATTGTGTTTAAGTTGACAGGGAGATTAGTGTTTTAATATTTACCTTCATATTTAAATAATAAATATATATGCATATTAAACTGAAAATGGTAGTCCTTTGGAAAATTCAGTCCTTTGCCTAATTTTCACTGGGCTATGAGAAGGGCTGCAGGAATGATGCTGAGGCAAGGTTCAAACATTTGGTTTATACTCCCAGGTCTGTGCTTTAAGAGGAAACCCTAAGGGCCTGAAATTTCTCATATTTACAAAAGGAAATTTATCTCAATTTTTTTCTTGTCATTTTTAAAATTTTTTATTTAGTTTTTAATTGAAGGATAATTGCTTTACAGAATTTTGTTGTTTTCTGTCAAACATTAACATGAATCAGCCATAGGTATACATATGTCCCCTCCCTCTTGAAACTCCCTCCCCTCTCCCTTCCCATCCCACCCCTCTAGGTGGACACAGAGCCCTGTTTGAGTTCCCCAAGACATACAGCAAATTCCCATTGGCTATCTACTTTACATATGGTAATGTAATGAGTTCTAAGTAATTCTGATAAAGATGTCAACATACACCTAGTGTAGAACAGTCATCCCAGCAAAAAAGAGGTGAGCAATCAAAAGCAATTCCAAGATAACCTAAGTTCTTAACCTTCTTTTTTTTAATATCACAAAGACCACAGTAATAATCCTTACAACCACCTTTTCCTCCTCATTTGTTTCTATCGATGAGCTCTCCAACCCCACTCTCCATAACTCCATTTTCCTTATATGACTGCATCAGAAAAGGAAAAGAATAGGTCTAGCAGGACTGGACTCTTCTTTAGTTTATGTTGCCCCACTTCGCAGAAGCTAATATGCAAAGCATTTGTGCATCCTGCATAATAATCTACTTTACAGAAATTCTATAATATTTTAATCAATTCCCCATAAAGGATATAGAAAATATTTTCAGATTTTGTGTCAATATAACATAGCCTTCAAATAACATCTTTACACATGAACTGTAAATATTTTTGCATTATATCTTCAGAATAAATGCTTGAAGTCAATTGTTTTAAGTTGTTCTACTGGAAGACTGGACAAATTTTTATTTCTGCCAACATGTAGATCAACGCCTGCTTCCCCGAATCTTCCTCAACACCAGACTTGAAACAACTTTAATTTTTTTCTGTCAGACTGATAAGATTAAAAAATCTCATTACCATATTTATTTTATTTTATTTTAATTATTACTTTTTATTAACTAAAAGCATGCTTTTTATGTTTATTGTCCATTTGAATTTCTTTCTATAAATTACCTATTCATGACTACTTTCAGAAATTATTTTCTTTACCCTCCAATTTACAAATATTTTTTGGGTCTTTTATTCCTCTTTCTATTTTATCCAAACCGTTTTGTCTAGGTAGATAATTTTTATTGTTTTAATTAGTCTAACGTATTAATACATTTACTTACAACTTTTCGGTTTTATGTTTACATGCCCTAAACCGTTTTTAACCACATGCTCTTTCCAGGTCTTAAATGATTTCTTTTTTTTCCCCTCAAATTCTTGAGCTAACTAGAATTTATTGTGAGTGAGGAGTGAGACAAAGCTCTAGTTTCACTTTTTTCCAAATGGCTAGCCAGTTGTCCCAATACCCTTTATTGAATAATCCATCTTTTCCACAATGTGTTGAAAGGCCACCTTTATCATTTCCTAAATTTGTATATTGTCCTCTATCTCTGACCTCTCAGAATAGGGAGTTATAGGTGAATGATAAGAAACAAAGGAAGAAAAAAAATGAAACAGGAAACAGTGTGGTTAAATTAGATCAGGAAAAAAATGAAATCTTTAGAGGAATACTAAAAACTAAGCATCATATTTTTCTATTCTCCCTGGTTCCAAGAGAATAGTCTGCGATTGTTAACTAAACCACAGAAAATCAGAAGTATCACTATCTTACTCGGGAGTGTTGTATTATTATTGCAAATAGTGTAGGATAAAGAGATGAACACAATCTATTATCATTGTTCTTAATCTTGGATCATGAGTAATTTTGTGACATTGGGAGAGTAAAGCATCTACAAAAGATGTTGCACATTGTTAAGTATTCAATACAAAAAACCCTCTGTCGTTAGTGTGTACAATAGCCCGCCACCATCAACACTCTCATTCTGTTTTGTTTCAATTTTCATGAAAAGAGACTATTTTTAACTGTAGGAGGAAAGAATAAAAATTTTGTGGTGGATGTGATGAGAAGCAAGCATGAAGGGAAATGCAAAGGCATTATACATTTTCAAGCACCTACGTACTATTTTGATCCTCCTTGAGAAAAGCTTTCAGATTCAGAAGCAGATGGGTCAGACCCATGAAGAGCCTAGGAGTAGCGCTGAGATCACTTGTGGTCCAGAGTTGGGAAGACATTGTGTTCCTCAGATCTGCAGAGAGTTCAGCACCTCATTGAGCTACAATGACAGAAACTCGGGGAGCACTGGTAGAAGACACCCTTGACAGAAGCATTCATCTCTCACGCCACTAGCAAGGCTTCCTCAAGAGTCTATTTTTGGCAGCATTTTTGGGAAGGAGAGAAATGGAGTGGAAGAAAGAACAGGACAAAGGAAGTTCAATAAATGCAACTGAAGTTTGTCTTCCAGTCACATATGGGGTATCTCTTTGTAGGACTCTGTTAGGGGCAAGGCTAGGGTTGGGGCTTCAGGCCTGTTACTCCTTGTGTGGGGACTCTCAAGGTAAGAGATATTTGGAATCCCAAACATATGGAGAATGACCGAACCAATAATGAATGGTCTTCACTACAATATTAATGAGTTTTAGCCCTCTAAGTGGTTGATCTCACTTGGACTGAACATTAAAAATATGCCAATTTAGCACAAAGTACAAGCAATACAGTCTTTGAAATTTAGAAAGTAGAAATTGTTAGAGAGTAATTGGCTACTTCAAAATCCTTCTAGTGGTGTGGGATTGTTTTTGATCATGTTTTTAACCTCCACCACTGAGTCTGATCACTTTCTAACATCATCATCTATAAATGTATATTTTCTAGTAATTATAAAATAGGAAACTCAGAGGTGAAAATCCTCAGCTCAGAGGTCCTAGGTGAAGTTCAGGGCAAATAGGATATGCATGTGTTAGGAATCCAGAGGCAATGTTGTTTGATATAAGCAAGAAGGAACTTAGGGGGGATATAGGTTGACATCTATGCCTAATTTTTATCTTGGATTCCCTGATGACTTGATATCTAAGTTAATTCTCAACAGAGAGAAAAGTAAATAGATGAGGCAATCAATCATGCCCTTCCCCACCCCCACCCGCCAGGTTCCAAGTTTGGCTTGTCAGGAAAGTTCCCCTGATCAACAACTACACTACATTAAGTGATGCTGACAAGCACAGTGTGGAGGAATAAAATCCAGGGCTCCTAATCCCACAGAAAGCACAATTTAAAGAACTCTTCAAAGTGATTATCCTGAGAAAACTAGATTTATGCAATCTGGAGTTATTTAGGACTACCACCCTGGAGAAAAATATTCTTAATATGGTTTTATGAGAATACTGATAAAATCATGCCTTCAATGGGCTTCCCTGGTGGCTCAGTAGTAAAAGACTTGCTTGCAATGCAGTAGAGGCAGGTTCAATCTCTGGGTTGGGAAGATTCCCTGGACAAGGGAATGGCGACCCACTCCAGTTTTCTTGCCTGGGAAATCCCATGGACAGAGGAGCCAGGTGGATTATAGTCCATGGAGTCACAAAAGAAGTGGACGTGACTTAGTGACTGAACAATAACGTCTTAATAGTATGTTTCTGAACTAAAAAGTTTGGAACATTAAAATATGTTTAACAAAACACCCTGAGTTAAATGACTAATACATTAGTTGACATATATGCTAAAGTATTTAAACAAAATGCTCCCCCAAAAGGGTGGTATTTGATTAAACCAGGTAAACACTGCATTCTGCTAGGGATGGGTGGTCCAGACACAACTGGCTACAAGGTAAGTTTCTTGGTTCTTTATGTGAATTAACATGAATTATCTTCTGCACAAAAGACCCATAGAGGAACAGACAATATAACTCAGAAAGTGTGTTAGTACATTTCTCCCACACAACATTTTGAAGAAATCACAGGCAAACTTTGATACAACCAAACAGAAAATCTTAACAATTTATAAAGATTCTAAGGAAAAAGCTGAAAAACTACAAATGTGACTTCCTTTAATGGCAAGTAGATACTGGTTTCATGGCTTCAAGAATTTTGAGCATTTCCTCATTTAAAATAACTGGCAAAGCCACAGTGTAGATGATGAAGCTGTGGGACTTCTCTGCACTAAAACAATGGATTTGCAAACAAGTCCAAGCCCTGAACCAGATTTTAATTAAAACAGTCTTGCTTAAAAGCAAAGGTCAAAACCAATACAATAAAAAATAAATGAAAAAAAAAAAAAAGCTACTCAAACAACTTTTAAAAAAAATTAAAATAAAATAAAATTGTATTAACTTTTATGGAAAAAAAAAAAAAGCAAAGGTCCTCTCAAAATGCATTTCTTCGTAGAGAAAGCACAAGCTTAACATTTTAAAAATACAAAGAATTGACTGGCTACTATGCTTGGTGTAAATGTTGAGAGATTTAACTATGCTAGAATTTTTATTAGGATTGTGTCATTTTGTTTCTGGTATTAGTGCTCTGCTTATTAAGTCCATGATTTGAGTATCTTCCCTAATCCTAGGTTGCCCAGAATCCCCTTTATCTATATGGCAAGATTCTGCAGACCCCAAGAGGATTCCACTGTTGATGAGAAAGGTTTGCTTGTAAATGTTGAATTATTAGCAGTCAGTATGCTCTGGCCCCATCTGGTAACCTTCATGATAAAAATGCAGGGGTTTCCCTGCTGGCTCAGTGGTAAAGAATACACCTGTCAGTGAAGGAGACATGGGTTTGATCCCTGGTCCGGGAAGATCCCACATGCTGCAGAACTAAGCCGATAGGCCACAACTACTGAGCCTGTGTTCTGGAGCCCAGGAGTTGCACTACTGAAGCCTGTGTGCCCTAGAGCCCATGCTCTGCAACAAGAAAAGCCACCACAATGAGAACCCTGCGTACTTCAGCTAGAGGGTAGTCCCTACTGGCCATAAGTAGAGAAAAGCTTGCACAGCAATGAAGACCCAGCACAGCTAAAATTAAATAAAATTTTTAAAAACTGTTGCACTGGTGATATTCCGCTCACTCTTCCTTTTCGTTTCTGCTCCAGGAATGTATACAAGGATGATGGCTAATGTAACATGTTCAATATTCTGACAAAAACCCTCTAGATAAATTTGTTGTTGTTTATTTACTCAGTTGTATCTGACTCTTTTGCAACCCCATGGACTGTAGCCCACCAGGCCTCTCTGCCCATGGGATTTCCCAGGCAAGAATACTTCTCAGGCGATCTTCCAGACCCAGGAATTGAACCCACATCTCCTGCACTGGAAGGCTAATTCTTTATCCCTGAGCCACCAGGAAAGCCCTCTAGATAAATATGAAACTCAATTTATATCCAGTGTGTGTCACAGAAGTATATTACTTACTACACACTTCCCAGAGAATTTTAATTTTCAAAAGGTAACAGGAAGAGATTGGGGGGGGGGGGCATTACAAAAAATTTGTTTTAATTAATTTATTTTTTATTGAAGGATTGAAGAGATTTTTGAAAAATGATAACAACAACAACAAAATGCCTCTGTTTTTACTTTTCATTAGAGATGCTGAAGTAAGCCAAAATGAGTACTGGAGTGAATATATGTTAACAATATACATATTTCTTGGATGAGGTGGTGGTCCACTTCTCCAATAAGGTTTACATTTGCTCCCAAATGTAAATGGAAGGTGACCATAGAAGGACTGGCTGTCTTTCCTCTTTAATGCTTATTTGGCCCATTAAGTTTTTAGTTTTTAGAATCAACATCAACATACCCTCTTAAACTCTAGACCCTTTATAAATAATCAGCATAAAATAATTCATTCTTGATAAATAATACCAAAGTTGTTTCTTGATTTTCTTTTCCTATTGCTTTTCTGAGCCATGTCTGACTGGCTGATGAAAATAATTTAAAATATACCGAGGGTGTCTGTAAGTTAAAAGGATAATATCGAAATGGTTATTGAATCAGCATATTAGCTGTTAGCCTTTCTATTTGCTTATCATACAAAGGGAGCTGCTGTTTACTTTTTATTCTACAAAAGACAGGCCCACTTTCTGTCTCCAAACAGTTAAAGGAATTAGATGAGAAATTATTCCAAATGAACTGTACACAGTTTGATTAGCCTAGCCGTGGAATATAGTTTCTGAAAAAAAAGAGTCATCAACATACGAGGTCAAATGCATTCTTATTGAATAATAAATTGAAGGCCCAAATGCTGTATGAAGTAGCATATTCGTGTGTGTGTGTGTGTGTGTATATGTATGTGTGTATATTCCTTGTTGGCAATGCAGTATTTTAATTTTCTGGGTATTTAGGATGGGTTATTTTAAAGTTGTCCCATTTAACTTTGCACCATGGTAAAGATGCTCTGTTTAAATGGGTCACACATGACATAAACAAAGTGTTAGTCGCTCAGTTGTGTCCAACTCTTTGTGACCCCAAGGACTGTAGCTATCAGGCTCCTCTGTCCATGGAATTCTCCAGGCAAGAATACTGGAGTGGGTTGCCATTTCCTTCTCCAGGGGATCTCTCTGACCCAGGAATCGAACCCAGATCTCCTGTACTGTAGGCAAATCCTTTACAGTAAAGAGATTATATTTTTATTATCCAGATCACAGTATCAGTTATTAAGAACTTTATACCTTAAAAAACTGCTTCTCATATATAGTGTCACTTTATCCTCACCACAATCTGCCGGGCAGGTGCATAAGTATGTATCAGTTCAGTTGCTCAGTTGTGTTGGAAACTTTGCGACCTGATGGACTACAGCATGCCAGGCTTCCCTGTCTATCACTAACTCCTGGAGCTTACTCAAACTAATATCCATCGAGTCAGAGATGCCATCCAACCATCTCATCCTCTGTTGTCCCCTTCTCCTCCCCCTTAAATCTTTCCCAGCATCGGGGTCTTTTCCAAGGAGTCAGTTCTTCCCATAAGGTGGCCAAAGTACTGGACTTTCAGCTTCAGCATCAGTCCATCCAATGAATATTCAGGACTGATTTTCTTTAGGATTGACTGGTTGGATCTCCTTGCAGTCCAAGGGACTCTTGAGAGTTTTCGCCAACACGACAGTTCAAAAGCATCAATTATTCAGCGCTCAGCTTTCTTCACAGTCCAACTCTCACATCCATACATGACTACTGGAAAAACCATAGCTTTGACTAGACAGACCTTTGTTGGCAAAGTAATGTCTCTGCTTTTTAATATGCTGTCTAGGTTGGTCATAGCTTTTCTGCCAAGAAGCAAGTGTCTTTTAGTTTCATGGCTGCAATCACCATCTGCAGTGATTTTGGAGCTCCAAAAAATAAAGTCTCTCACTGTTTCCATTGTTTCCCCATCTGTTTGCCATGAAGTGATAGGACCGGATGCCATGATCTTAGTTTCCTGAATGTTGAGTTTTGAGCCACCTTTTTCAGTCTCCTCTTTCACTTTCATCAAGAGTCTCTTTAGTTCTTCTTCGCTTTCTGCCATAAGGGTGGTGTCATCTGCAAATCTGAGGTTACTGATATTTCTCCTGGAAACCTTGATTCCAGCTTGTGCTTTATCCAGCCCAATATTTCACATGATGTACTCTGTATATAAGTTAAATAAGCAGAGTGACAATATACAGCCTTGACGTACTCCTTTCCCGATTTGGAAGCAGTTTGTTGTTCCATGTCCAGTCCTAACTGTTGCTTCTCAGGAGGCAGGAAAGGTGGTGACAATGTATGTTCAGATGTAATTTTTGCACCAAAAATTGACCTAATGAAAGCACCTGTTATTTAATCAAAAAGAGGAACATGAAACTATGCATTCTTATTGAATAATAAATTGAAGCCCCAAATCCAGTATGAAGTAGCATATTCACGCATGTATATGTATGTATATCACAAACACTATACATATGTATACAAACACTATATAGAATACAAGGTATATAAGGAGGTATTTGAAAATCATAAGGGTAGGTCAGATATATTTTTTGTTACAATGTAATAGAGCAAAAGTAACCCAGTATTAGAAATGAAAAAAATAAAATCACCTGCAAGGGCAACAATCCCAAGAGAACTGAATCTATTTCTTTATTCTAGGGTAGTCTACCACCAACTGTTTAACTTCTTTCCAAGTTGTAGATCAGTAGTTGGTGTGTGTATAGTGTGATTGTGTATATGGCATGAATGCGTGTGTGTGTGTGTATGAAACAATCTGGGGATTCCTGTTTACAAAACATGTCAAGAAAAATATTTTGAAATAAAGTGGAAAATCAAGGTGCTGTCCTCATGCTTTCGCATTTTCATCCATAAAACCATAAGGGAGTTTTCAAACTAATGCTTCCAAGTGCCATGAGAAGTAAAAACATGCTTTGAGCCAATCTTTAGCCATTTCATTTCACTTTCACAGTATTATTCTATAATCCTTTTCATGAATGTAAGAGTAGCTGTGCTGTGTACTGGTGTATTATTCGTGTTTTATTGAATTTTCATAAGGAATGAAGTCTCAAGAACAAAAAGGTAGAGAATGTAAGAAGATAAAACACTCCCATTGAACAGCAAAAATGTCCACAGGCCTTGATCTTTGAGGACCACTCGACCACAGGAAATATTTCCCTGCCCTGTCTTTAGATGATATGTGGACAAAGAAGACAAGACAAGCTAATAAATGAGAAGCATGTAGCATTTGATAGTATAAATGATTGACACCATGGGTTGCTAAGTATCATGGATGCTTGTCTGAGTCTTTACTTATTAAAAAATAAATAAGTCAGTAGAAGTTAGCAACACAATAAAACAACCTACATGCAAGCCCGAATTTAAGACCAAAGTCTTCCTTTTCCCTTGTCTTTCCTCTTGCCTTTCCTCTGTCTGACTCCAAGCACACCTTTCCAGCTCATTACTGCAAATCATTTGAATTCCAGCACACAATGTCACCTGCTCTGTAATCTGATTACTTTATGGAGGAATTAGTATGTATATTTAATGTAGAAGGGTTTTAATCTTGATGAAAATAATCCTAAGGAACTGTGATAGGGCTGCTCATATGTCTGGCAGATATGCCAGTAACATGCTAATAAATGACAGCTGATTTATGTATCTGGATTCTTTTATTTATAAAAATAGCAAGTGGACTGATTTTTGATATTAATAATACAAGTGAATCCACTTTGATTAGACTTCTGTGGAGAGCTGTGCATATCCGGCATTACAATTAAATCTTGTGATGTGGAATGGGAATGACATGCTAATGAAGCAAGCCAGTGAGCCTGAACCAAGAGTGTCCAACATCATTATGGGATATCTTAGATGAAGAGTAATTATAAGAGGAACACTGAAATGTCATTAAAAATCTTCACTAAGAGATTTAGCCTACTATTTTGTACTAATGCTGGGATTTTTTTTTTTTTATAGCAACATAACTGAACACAAAGTTCCTTTTCAGAATTTACAGGAAAAGGCTTTTAAATAGGTCTGGATTTAAGAAAAGATACAATCTAGTGTCCTAATTTAATTTGGTACATCAAAATTCAATGGTGGTATGTAATTGAAATCTCTTTTTAATAATTTCAGATGAATTAGCAATTAGGGCTTGATCCGATTTCCATGAAATGTATTAAAATTGAGGGTTGAAGCCCTTGAAAATTTTTATTCTTTTCACTCCATTAGCACAATGCATCTAGTTTAAATGACTCTGTCAGTTAGTATGGTACATTCCTTGTTTATTTATGAGAATTTGTTTCAAGGAAGTTCAAAAGAGGTAACATAATGCATATTCATAAAATATAGCTTATAATACATGATTCAAGAAAGCTTGCAAAGCTTAAATTCCCTCCTTTTTTGGGAGAGAAAAAAAGCACTGCTCTCACCTTCAGAGGTATATTTGCTCCTGAGTGATTCTCACTCGAGCTCTGCCTTCGTGTGACCCCGTTGCGTCCCTGACCTCTGTGGGAGGAAGACTTCTTTGTGACAAGTCCCAACTGGGCACCGTTGAAACAGGACTGGAGGAGAGATAAAACAGTGCCAACTCCCAGCAACATAAAATGCAGACTCAGAACACTGACTCCAACTTCATCAACCCATGAGCCTGAATACAAGCAAATGCGACCAAAATTGTAGTACCTATCACACTGCCTCGGTGCCCAGCAGGAAAAACACACTGCTTCTCAGTGGCAAACAAATAAATTATGCACATGCTCAAAGACCAAAGGAAATATGCCAAGCATTTGTTCTCCTTCTCCAGGCTTTCTGTGAAGAACTGCAATTATGCTTAACAAAAAAGCACCAGAGAACTAGCTGGCATCACTCTGAGACATAAATGTGTTTCTGTTCTAAATATGTAGCATTTTCAGAATGTTTGTATGTATTATGTGCAATTTGTTCAGTATATCCTTTTGGGAAAACCAGGTCCTGGCTGGGTAATTATGAGAAGGGTAAACAGTATTTTCTGACTGTGAGCTTCCATTTCTAAAGTTGGAGCAGAAAACTCTTATTATTTACCTTTCTGAGGAAACATTACCAACACAAGCTTTGCCTATTTGACTTCATCAAGTACAATTTTTACAAAGGAGATCTCCTCACTGTTTAACTAAATGGGCCCCCTGAAGAGACTTACGGGGAACACGGATGTCTTTCTAGAAGACTGTGAATGAGTAAAGAATACTTCAGCTCCTAGGGGTTCTATAAAGGAAATAACACTGACTTTCTAAAACCCTATTAGAAAATCATGTGGTTTTGTACTCAGTGAAACTGTATTCAACCAGCTTTATTTCTTCATTCACACAGTTTAGTACAGAAGAGGGGCACATAATGATACTTCATAGTAATATTTTAAGAGCCAAGAGAGAGATGCCCCTGGTGCTAGGTGAGCATCAAGAGTGGACTATTTGAATAATGAGGTATCTTGGAGGATGAAATACTGAGCTAGGGATGTCCAAGATAGGTGGTGACAGAACAAGTTGAAAAGGGCACTGCCGGCAGAGGAAAAATTATGACCAAAGATTCAGAGCTGTGAATCTGAATAGTGTGTGAAGACACATTGGGGATGGCAACCGGCGGGAGTGGGAAGTAAATGCAAGTACTCCATGGCCTTAACATCACGAAGGACAAAGTGGGAATGGCAACAGATGAAGCAAGACAGAGGTATAAGGGTCAGATCCCGGAGGGCCTTATATATCATGCTAAGCAAATTAGATTTTATTCTGTAAGTGATGAGCAGCTACTGAAGGGGTTTTAAGCCCCGAAAAGCATGGTCAGGCGTGCCTTTTAGATAGATCACTCACTTCCTGCCTCACCTTTGCTTGGTCAGCTGTGCTTCTTAAACTCCCTGTCTCAGATTCAACAGATTCAGTTTCAGGTATTTTTATTACCGTAATGGAAATTCAGCAGTGTTTCTACCAATAATACTGGAATAGCACCATGAAGATTCTGAGCTCTCACAGGTTCTCACAATTGCAGTTTTGTTCATCTTGCCACACAGCCCTAGCTTCTTTGATATACTTTCCACTTGAACTGTGTTAAGCATTTTGTATATTCATAAAAACAATACAAACCCGAGCTAGGCCAAATTTCAAGACAGTGAATTTGGATGCAGCCAAAGCCTTGCCACTGAAGTCAACTTTACAGATGAGCTTTTGCTTCGTGCCTTTCAGATACACATTTTTGCCCAAAAAGCACTCCAGAAGGAAGGAGCACAAGAGGCCCTGCAGAGAATGGCTACACGTTCACAGAGCAGAGTTGCTAATGTCTTTTTCCATGGCCATTATTTAATTTTAGCAGGACTGCTTTCAAACAATGACCAGTTTGGGATTTGAACATGAAGGCAGACAGGAGTGAATGGAAAATAAATAAAATAAGAAATGAAGAAATCAACACTGAGAAATACATAAGTCAACCAATACAGTTTAAAGAAAAATCTTCAACTATTAGCTGTTGTGTCAATAATCTTCAAAAAGTCATTTTTGAGATCATTAAACACCCAGGTGTTTTAATGCAAAATATTTTCTACCTCCTCCAATTTCATTTTATTTATGTTTAAAAAGCTAAGTATAAGGAAATTTACTGCACTTAATTTTGAAAGGAAATAGGGCCTAGACTGGCCTGTTGAGTATAATTTGAATCTTTTCTGCCACTGGAGAGCTTTATTCAATTCTGCTTTAGTTTTTCCACCTGGCTTGCTTGCCTGGAGGGTCCATGATTGATGTTTCCAGGTACTTTCTCAGTGGTCCAGGGAGAGAGGTGGAATGGAAAGCAAATAAGGAAAGGTTTGACCACACTATGTAACTACTGAAAATCAAGAACAGAAGGATGAAGAGTAGACCCTCACAAGTGACACAAGAATTAAAAAAACAAACAAAAAAACTGTTTTTAATTGATAAAAGATCTAAATAGACATTTTTCCAAAGAAGATACACAAATGGTCAAAAAGCACATGAAAAGATGCTCAATGTCACTAATTACCAGAGAAATGCAGATCAAAACTATAATGAGGTATCACCTCATACCAGTCAGAATGTCCATCAAAAATCTACAAACGATAAATGCTGAAGAGGGTGTGGAGGGGAAAAAACCTTCCTACACTGTTAGTGGGAATGGCAGCCACTCGGGAGAAAAGTATGGAAGTTCCTTACAAAACTAAAAATAGAGCTACCATATGACCCTGCAATCCCACTCCTGGGCGTATATCCAGAGAAAATCATAATTCAAAAAGATACACACACCCCGATATTCATTACAGCACTATTTACAATAGGCAAGACATAGAAGCAACCTTCCATTAACAGACAAACTGATGTGGAATATCTGTACAAATGAATATTACTCAGCCATAAAAGAGAATGAAATAATGCTATTCATAGCAACATGGATGAACCTAGAGATTATTATACTAAGTGAAGTAAGCCAGACAGAAAAATACTATGTTATCACTTATATGCGGAATCAAAAAAATGATAGAAATGAACTTACATACAAAACAGAAATAGATCCACAGACATAGAAAATTTGTGGCTACCAAAGGAAAAGATGGGGAGGGATAAATCAGGAGTTTGGCATTAACATATATGCAGTACTATATATGGGAGAAGGCAATGGCACCCCACTCCAGTACTCTTGCCTGGAAAATCCCATCGATGGAGGAGCCTGGTGGGCTGCAGTCCATGGGGTTGCTAGGAGTCGGACACGACTGAGCAACTTCACTTTCACTTTTCACTTTCTTGCACTGGAGAAGGAAATGGCAACCCACTCCAGTGTTCTTGCCTGGAGAAGCCCAGGGACGGGGGAGCCTGGTGGGCTGCCGTCTCTGGGGTCGCACAGAGTCGGACATGACTGAAGCGACTCAGCAGCAGCAGCAGCAGCACTACTATATGTAAAACAGATAACCAACAGGACGTACCGTATAACACAAGGAACTATATTCAATATTTTAAAATAACCTATAAAGGAAAAGAATATAAAAATTGTATATATGTATATATAAATGATTCACTTTGCTGTATACCTGAAAATAACACAACACTGTAAATCAACTATACTTCAATGAAAGAAATAAAGTGACATCAAGAATCAGAGTAACTTGAATCGTAAGGTAGATAGAAAGGAACCCTCAACATTAGCTCCAAACGAAGGATCCATCTTTCCCAATCACCCACCTCCTTATTCCTCTCCTCCCTTCTCCCACGTCAATGAACTTATGACTCATCTGAGTCAATCATATATATTTTCTTGAGAATTTGAACTAAGGAATTATAGTCAGAGGATATTGGATCTCAGAACTGTAAGAGTCAAGACAAAAAATTTAAGTTCAAGGTATATTTGGAACTATATAAACAACTGACATTCAGATACGTAAGGAAAAAATATCAAGTGTAATTCATGTGGATTGATAGAAAATTATATTTTCAAAACTAATAATTTTTTTATGGTAAAATACCATTTACTACTCAGTGTAAAATATGAATTTATAATTTCAGCAATAATCATTTTGTCAGCAATGAGAGCAATTAACACTTCACACCAAGCTAATAATATTAGTAAAAAATAAGTAAAGGGGATATGACCCATTTAGATTCAACAGAAATTCACCCATAGGGAAACAGGCCAAGTAGGAATAGGAATAGCATATACACAGTATACAACCCTTTTCTTTTGGCTGTTTTTGATTTAAAAAGAAAAGTGCTAAACTGACTTCCTCTTACTTTAATGGAAACTACATTTTTATTCTAAGAAATTGACATTATTGAAGCAGCATTAAATCCTAGATATTAACAGGAAAAAAAATCAATTAACTACAATTTTTCAACACTGATAGGATACTGCCAAATGGTATCCACACAAAACAAAACAAAACAAAACAAAAAACCAACTTATTTAAAAAGTCCTTTTCTCATAAACCTGTACTGAGTACCCACTATGTGTCAAATACAATCTTAAAAACTAGAGAGGAGAATGAAAACCCAAAAGGACCTTGTGTCACAAAAAGTGCTATATATTCACTATACCACTGCCCCTTGCTGGGCCCACGGGAAAATGGCATTTCTAAGAATCCCTCATGGTTATCTGTGGCCAAGGGAGTGACTTTTGGTCAACAGAATGTGGGCAGAGTGACATAGGCAGCTTCTAGTCTTCAGAGACTTCCCTCATGACCTTTCAGATCTCACCCTCCTTTGGGAGCTCTGAACAATAAATCTGCAACATGGAGGAAGCTCACTTCACCTCCACCAGATTTCAAGGCAACAAAAAAGCCCAAAAATCTTGTCCTGTCAAACCACTGAGATTTAGGGAGTTATTTACTACCACTGAATTGACTTTGACCTTATAATCTGGAGAACAAAATGATAACAATTAAAAACATATAAGACAATATGGGAATGTGGAGATACAGTGCTAGACCAGGGCAGAAAACCAGAGGACAGCTGGCCTGTAGGCTCTGTCAGGGATGGCATCAAACAGGGGCTGGCAGTGGCCCACCGCTCCTGAATTATGGCCGGAGTTTGCAAGACAGAGCAAAACAAAGTGGAAGATGGAAGCAAATGATCTATCATTGCCAAAATGCACTCCATCATCAAGGAACGTCTTGATGTTTCCTCAGTCAGAGCAACTACGACAGGGAAAGAAAGAAAAAGACTGTTAAGTGCGAAACTCCACACTGGACTGAAGCGACACTAGATCAACATTTAGCTTAATTAACTAGAAAATTGATTTGGCCAGCTAATACACGACTATGTAATCTGATGGCACTTTTACTATAAACGAGTTCATGTAAAAAAGCACCAAGCAGGCTACACAAAATGTCAAAACTCACCCCAAAATAGAACGTATTGATTTGTAAGGGATCCTTAGTACCCACCGTCCAACAGGTGCTGCCTTCAGGGGCAAGCTATTTTCTGAGAGCTAGGTAGGTTTCAAGGTTACTGTAGTGAATGCACAATCTATGGTTGCCAGGGAGCCATTTATACTGAATATCTTAATAAGGATGTACAAAGTTTCCCGCCAGATAAAACAAAAACTATTAATAGCAGCAGAAAACCTGAACTCATTTACTATTCAGAGAATGTGGTGTGTTCTATACTCTTCTCTTCTTCTTAGAAGGTGTGAGGTGATGGCTTTGCTGTCAATTGTCAAATCTGCTTTTCCAGGCAGGACGTTTGAATTATAATAGAAAAAATAACCTGTGAATTTGGGAAAATGAAGAAAACTATATTAGCAACAAATGAATAATGTGTCAAGGGTCTGATCACTGGAGAGCAAATGATAACCCTACTCAAAGTGCAACGTATGAGCATTCTAAGTTAAATGAAGATAAAGATGGTTATGAAGATTCGGAGCATTGAGAGAGATTTCAGGAGCTTGATCTGTGGATACCACACCATAGCTCTATAAATTCAAGGAAGAAATGAATGGTGGTTCTGTAGGTTTGAAGTGTAAATCATTTCTAAAGTGGACTTGTAGGAATGCAGTTAGTTCTGAGCAGTGTAGATGAAGTCAGTGGTTTTTTTCCTGAATGAAATGGACCAGGCAGAAGTGTTATTGCTAATAAAAATTTTAAAAGCACTAAGTAAACCTCAAAGTTAAATTTGTCATTTTGACTTTGAATTCAGAATTTTTAACATCATGGCCAACCTGTGCACTTATGTATATTTCTACTTGAACAGAAGTATGTCAGGTATTTCCAAGAAATGATGATACAGACTAGCCCAGGGAACATTTTCTTCTGAAAAATACTGATATGGCCCCAGAAACTTAGGGCATAAGAAATCAAAAGCTAGCAATATGAATAGAATGGTTTGTTTGATGGTATGATTTTTATGGACCTCTATAATGATCTTCATTTTTTCTCTTCCCATCACTATCACCTTATTAACTGTAATATTTCTGCTGAAATTGCTGCTGAGTTCCTTTATGTTTCTGGAAAACCAGACGTATACTATCCACTGTCAGTTTGGAAATTAGGAAAGAAGGCAACATGAAAGCTGATAATATTTGCCAGCTAAAAAAAAATGCAGAACTCAAATACTGAAATACATTCTTCCATTTTTCTCTTTAGTACACACAGATTCTCAAGTTGACTTGAGCAGTCTATCCTGATCCTGCACATGGACATAAAGTTCTGACATAAAGAAGTAATCCCACCAATAATACTGCCCTTTCTTAAGTTTTAATAATTGTCCTTTATTACCTACATCCGGAGAAGGCAATGGCACCCCACTCCAGTACTCTTGCCTGGAGAATCCCAGGGACAGGGGAGCCTGGTGGGCTGCCGTCTATGGGGTGGCACAGGGTCGGACACGACTGAAGCGACTTAGCAGCAGCAACCTGCATCAGGCTTCCCTGGTGGCTCAGATGGTAAGGAATCTAAACATCTGCACATCAGAATTCCTTGAAACCTATGAATGCCCTTGGAAAAGTGTATTTAAAAACAGCTCTTATAATTTAGGGTAATTGGCAGTTTGTTTTTGTTTGTATTAATTTGGGAATATAACTGAGAAGACCTTTTTTCTGTATCATTCTATAGCTCAGTAAATTTAACACAACAGTACAAATACCCCTGTGAAAATAATTATTGCGTGCTTATTTACAATGACTCTGATGTTTCAGGATCAATTTCCTCTGGCTATACTTTTTCAGTCTTTTTCTCAACTGACTCTCCCAAATTCACTTTCCCTTGGACAACACTTTTCCACTGAGGGTTAAGAACCCCACCCACTGTGTTTTGGGACAGGCTTCTAAGCGTTCAGGACCATTAGTAAAAGGTATGTTAATATCTAAAAGGGGGCATATTAACACCTGCAAAGACAGGCTCAGAGCATGGATACTGTACTGCTGGATGGGGTCAGTGATGGCCATGATCCTTTGAAGGCCTTTGCTCCATAGCAATGCCACAATCTCTTTGTATGGTTTGGCTCCAAGGGCAAGAAAGTCTTTGGACTCTGTTTCAGCTTCTTTGTGACATTTGATATCTCCCTTATTGACTTTCTACCATATTAGTGGTAGAAAGTCAAAGTGCCGCACTCTTGAGGCCTTCCTTTTTGATTTGCAAGAGCCCACAGTTTGGGAGTTAAAAGGAATCCCAAAATTGTGTTCCTGCTCTAACAATTCTAGAATTTTCTAAGGATGGTTATGGGAGGGATTATGAAAAGACATAGAGATCAACATTTCTAAATTGTAACTAGGTATGCCTTTATGAAATAATACACAAAGTACCATTAACCACTTCCCTTGGGGGTCACATCATCTATTTGGTACCTCCTGAATGTTATAAACAACCATCTCAGTTGGTTTGATGCTATTCATTTGAGTAGGATCATTTCTTATGATTATAAAATATACTCCATCAAGACCAGAATTACCATTATAAACCCCTCACCTTCACATCCCCAATACTGTCTAATAGCAAAATGACTCTTCCTTTCTCCTACATCAGTGGCTCATCAACTCTGCTGCACATTAGAATTCATCTGAAGAACTTTTAAAAACTCTCCCACATACAAATTAAACAAAATGCTTAACAATACAAGTTTAAAAGATCCATGGGAGATTCCAGTGTAAAGCAATGGTCTAGTAGTTAGTCAGGTGGAGTAGCTTTCTTATAAAGGAATTAGTGGCAGAAAAGTCTAGAGTGTTTGGGACTGAAGTGGGCAGAGGAAGAATGAGATGAAGAGACAGGACTTGAGTAACAGGTGGTCTGGGAGAGAAGTGGGTGAGGGTGGGCATGATATCCATTGGTAGTCTTAATTCATGGGGGAAAATGCTAATATTTTACTCCAATTATCAACATGTGATTGGTAATCAATGATAAAAATAGTGCCATTTATTGAACTGTCTCTCTCAAAATTCATATGTGAAGTCCTAAATCCCAGTACTCAGAACATGACTGTATTTGAGGACAAGGCCTTAAAGAAGTGATTAAGTTAATATTAGGCCTTAGGGTGGCTCCAACTCAATTTAACTGATGTCCTTAGAAGAGGAAATTCAAATATACAAAGACACACTGGTGGTGTGCATGTACAGAGGGCAACCACACGAAGACATGGTAGGAATGCAGTCATCTGCAAGGCAAGGAGAAGGGCTTCAGAAGAAACCAAACCTGCTGGCACCCTGATCTTAAACTTCTAGCCTCCAGATCCGTGAGAAGATGAATTTCTCTTGTTAAAGCCCCCTAGTCTGCATATTTTGTATAACAGTCCTAGAAAACTAACACAGACAATATAAGAAGTAATGGAATAGTAGACATGTGAAATGCTAAGTATAGATTTTACTGAATTACCAATTCAACCTGTATTAACCTAAATAATTTTCCTACAGCTTTTCAGGGAGTCATAAAACTATTTTATGGAGTAAGCACAAGCCATTTCTCAATTGCACTATTTGTTGCTTTAGCCTTACTGAATAAACTCTACCCAACCTCCAAGTTTGAGTGTAAGTCCTTGTCTTCCTGGGTGTCTTATCATCCAAATACTCAGTGTCCCTTCCTTTACTTGAATCCACAGGACTAGTGATCTATGTCATAAACTTGGCTCCGAATCATAAACTGACCTTAGACATTACAGGAATCATCACAATCCAGTTTAACTTTCTATATATTTTGATCTTGCTGCCTTCACCAAATTATAAACTCTTCTGGCATAGAGAATACAACTGCTAAATTTTCTACATCTCCTATAATATCTGACAAAGTTCTTCCAGAAATATTGATTGATGAGTAATTCAGAGGGTTTCTACAGACACTATCATACTTTGTACTTGAGCTTAATTAAATCTCAAAAGATGAAAGACAGGATAGAAAGCAGTCTTTCTGTAATGCCTGTGTCACAATCAGCTATCAGTATTTTAATACCGATGAGCAGTCACAAGTGACTTTGAGACCTGTAAACGGTTATTTTCTAATTCCAAGTAAGGTTAAAAGATGATGGATAAGGAATATATCTTAAGGGTTATAGTTAATGACCTTTTTTTTTTAACCTGGACACACTCCAGTGGGCAGAAAGAAAGCATCTTCAACAAACAATATGGTGACTGGTGCTAATGATGAGGTTTAAAACTTCAAAATCTCCTTAATTAGGCCCTATTCTAGTACCACTTAATAAAGTTGTGTTGGAGAAACACTGTCATTGCACAGTTTCCGATGACATAATCCGTCACAGCTCAGTGAGTCAAAACATTAGCTAAAAAAATCTTAGGATTAGGTCACCATGTTTTACTGAACAATAAGGTAGAACTGAATTATTCTTATCCTGATTTCTAATGATTTCCCCACTTGTCTCTGTTTTTGTAGTGTGATTAAACACAGGGTGATAGCCAAGACAAAACAAGATAATTTTTCAGGGGTCAAAGTAGAAGATGAGATGGAAGATAATGAGTCAAATTTTGAAGATCTGCCTAGAAAAGATTCTTCATCTATTTTCTTAAAGAGAAGTACATCATATGTGAAGCATGAATGGTGTCAAGAATTGACACCCCAATTTAAACATCCGTAGTCAGAAGTTGTCTTCCATGCAACATATGAGATATGTCTTCAAGTTTGCCTTAACAATGTTTACAGGAAGAAAGGAGGGTGCCGAAAGAATGTTAATCTTGATCAAATTTTATCTTTTTATTCTTTGTAACAGGTAGCTATTGCTGTGTAACAATTTAAAAAAAAAAAAAAAGCCAAAACACAAATCTCTGTCTCATACAGCAATAAATATTCACATCCAAGTCAGCTGAGGAAAGACTGATCTGACCCACCCGCTTTGCTTTTGACTGGACTGTCAACGCATCTCACTTCCTCTTGAGTGGCCCATCGTGTTCTCATTGCAGTGGCAAAAAGCACCAGAGCGCAAAGCTAGTCACATGCGTGTTTCTCGCACCTCTGCTTCTATCACTTCTGCTAACATCCTGGAAAGATCAAGTCACATGGCTACATCCCAAGTGTATGGCAAGGGACTTCTGCTGTAGTGGAAAAAGTTTCAAAGTTACATGTCAAGGGAGTCAATATCGGAGAGATACAGAACTGGGGCTATTACTTCAACCTATCACACTTTTGTTTTCAATCCATTTACTAAAACTTTGATGTAGTGAACACCTGTCAGCTCCAAGGTGACTCCCTTTTTTTATTTGCCCATCATTTTGTAAACAGCTTTGCTGTTTTGTTTGTTCATGGGGGAAATGTCCATGATATGAGACAACCCCACCTCACCAGTAGGGTCAAATTCCCATTTGACAAACAGACAAAATAGGTGCTGCCTGTAGCTTGAGTCTGTCTTGCTAGTCCTGGTGGCTAAAGAATATTGGATGGCAGCAGCACCGTACGGAGAAGGCGACGGCGCCCCACCCCAGTGCTCTTGCCTGGAAAATCCCATGGACGAGGAGCCTGGTGGGCCGCAGTCCATGGGGTTTCGAAGAGTTGGACACAACTGAGCAACTTCACTTTCACTTTTCACTTTCATGCACTGGAGAAGGAAATGGCAACCCATTCCAGTGTTCTTGCCTGGAGAATCCCAGGGACGGGGGAGCCTAGTGGGCTGCCGTCTACAGGGTCGCACAGAGTCGGACATGACTGAAGCGACTTAGCAGCAGCAGCAGCAGCATTGTAAGGGCTTTCTAGTGGTTACTATGTTGAAGTCCTCATGCAGCAGTTGCACTGGGGCTGTGGCAGGAGCAACTGCAATAAAATAAATTTTTGGGATTTATTTTTTATTGCTGTAAAAACACATGAGATCTACACTTTTAACAAATATTTAAGAGCATGGTACAGCATTAAGTCCTGGTGCTGCTGTAAAAGACAATTTCTAGAACTTATTCATCTTGTATAACTTAAGTTTTATACCCAGTGGAACAACACCCAAGGCCCTGGTACCAAAACTCAATGCTCTGTTTCTATGAGTTTAAGTATTTTAGTATAAGAAGAATCATGCAGTATTTGTCCTTTTGTGACAGGCTTATATCATTTAGCATAATGTCCTTCAGGCAGGATTCCCCTCTTTTAAGCTGGATACTATTCCATTGTATGTATATGCCACAATTTCTTTATCCATTAATCTGTTAGTAGATATTTATATTGCTTCCCTCTCTTAGATATTATGAATAAAGCTGCAATGAACATGGGAGTGTATCTCTTCAAGAATCCCATTTCAATTCTTTCAGTTATGTACTCAGAAATGGTATTGCTGGATCAAATGATAATTCTATTTTTAATTGTTTGAGGAACTGCCACGTTATTTCCCATAGCAGCTGTACTCTTCTACATTTCTACCAAAAGCATATAAGGATTCCAATTTCTCTACATCCTTGCCACTTGCTATCTTTCCTTGATTTTTTTTTATCAGTTATCCTAACAGGTGCAAGGTGATAATTCATGTGGTTTGATTTGGATTTCCCTGATGATTAGTGATGTTGAGCATCATCATATACCTATTGGCCATCTGTATGTCTTCCATGGAGAAACAGCTATTCAAGACCTTTGCTTCCCCCCTCTTTTTTTTAGGGTTATTTGCTTTTTTTGCTATTGAGTTGTAGGAATTCCTTATGTTTTGGATATATTAATTCTTTATAAGATATATAGCTCGGTCTTTTAAAAAATGTTGTTGGGAAAATTGGGTATCTATCAGTAAAAGAATGAAATTGGATGATTATCTTTTACTATACACAAAAATCAACTCAAAATGGATTAAAGATCTAAACACAAGACTTTGAACTGTTAAAACCTCTAAAAGAAGTCACATGGGGAAAGTTTCCTGACATTGGGTTTGGCAATGATTTCTTTGATATAACACTAAAAGCATAAACAACAAAGGCAAAATTAGACAAATGGGACTACATCAAACAAAAGCTTCTGTACAGCAAAGGAACTAATTCACAGAGTGAAACTGCAATCTAAGGAATGGGGAGAATATTTGCAAATGATATATCTGGCATTCACCATCTGGCCTGAGAGGTAGTAACTTCCTCACCAGGCCGGTTTTGCATCAGAAACTTGGGCATGTTTCTTTTGCATTCTCAAAGTTTCCATGAGCCCTTGGGAATTCTTTGTTTGAACTAGCCAGAGTGGATTCTGTGAACACTGTGACTTCTACCCTGAGCAGCTATTTTATGCAGAACAATTAACAAGACTGTGGAGATATCAGTTAGGATTTGTTGGGTGTAAGCAACAGGAATCTGAATTTACTTGAAGGCTCTGGAGTAGCTGACAAAACGATGAAATGTCAGCTAAAGAACTAGGCCTTAAAAAGGAATGAATGAGGGAATTTCTGAGTGTTCAGAGAGTAAAAACTGAGGGCACCAATAATGGATAAATTGTCTCTAACCTTTTTCTGTATTTGTATCATTCTGCTGAAGATTCAGTTTTGGGATACAGAATCCAACTAGCTTAGCCTGGCTCTCAGGTCCAATCCTTGAAAAGAGGAAAGAAGGAAGCCTTACTGATAGTCCATGCAAGATTTCATTTACTGGGTGGGTGGTCATTCTTCAAAAGGAAACAGGGGTGCTTTATTGTAAAATAAGGAAATGACTGTTATGTGGCAAAAACAAAAGCAAAAAAAAAAGCAGTAACAACAAAAACCTCAAAGCAAAACAAAACTGAGAACAGGAATAACCAAGATTAGTAAGTCTTTATATGTACTGGGAAACTAATTTTAATAGAAAAGATTTTGCACTCAAATTTTATTAAATTATAAAAGCAGCAGTCATAGGATTTAGAGCCCACCCTAATTCAATATGACCCCATCTAACTTATCTGATTATATCTGTAAAGACCCTATCAAAATAAGACCACATTCTAAAGTTCAGAGGCACCTGAATTTTGAGAGAACACTATTCAAGTTACTATAATAGACTCAGACTTTAGAATGGGTGTGGACTTTTACTTCAGGTGAAAATCAGTTGCCCAAATCATTTTCTCATGCAGATGAAATATAAATGTATTATTTTTAGATTATCTAAAATTGTCATGCAATAAGAAAATGAATGTGATAATTAAACAAAATATGGGTATGACACTGTGGCATATCTTAATTCAGATATGAGCAAAGTATCTCCTTTAGATATCTTTTCTCAGACCTAATTTCTTTGCTGTACTTGCACTCAGAGGATAGAGATCTGAAAACTTTATATATGGGCACTGAATGATTAAATAAATAATATATTCTCTGTATTAACTTACTTGTCACATACTTTTTGGACCACACAGAAATTAAACAAACCTAGCGAGTGATTCTTTGTATTCTTTTGTAGAATTCTTAGAAATTCTACCATGCTTAAACAAATTAAGCTGCTTTAAACTGATTTATGTAAAGTGTAATTAACAAATTAAGACATATGAAGATTATTATAATGTAGTTTTTGTTGGTTTTTTGAAAATTACTGAAAGTAATGGCAAAGCTAATCTGTTATATATTTCTTTTAATTAAAGTGTTTGGAATAATATTTTTTTCTCAGTTCAATATATCTCATACCATTCTAACAACTTTTTCATTTTTATATACTCAGAAGTATTCTGATATTGCTTCTGTTTTCTATGTAACATCATACTTATTCATTATAGAGTAATTGGACTATGGAGTTAGAATAATGTTTTTGTAAGACCTATTGCTTTAAAACTAAAGCTCTTTCTAAATGCTGTAATTTTCCTTTAAAATATTAAACATTCTCATTGTATTAACCAGTCAAATAGGTTTAGGGTGGCAAAAACTCATCATTATAAGGCAAATCCTAAAATACCAGCAAATCTAGGCAGCATAATTTAGGGATACTGTCTATACATAGAAGTGATAGTCTTTCTTAATTTATTATAATTTATATTAATATATGCAAGAGTAGATCATAAATTATTATATTTGTAACAATTACTTTACAGGTAATAAAATGCTCTAATTGTTTATTCAAATGTATCAAAAAACAAATGGTTTAAATAAGTCTTACTGCACATTACACATTTCATTTCCTGAGAACTTGAAAACTCAGATCTCTCAAGTGGCACAACTTCTGAAATCTAATATTGAACAAATGCCATATATTTAGCCAGCCATATATTTCTGTCTTATCTCAAGGCTCCTTCAGTTGTGGCCCTATTGGTAGGGGAGGGGGCCTTCGGGAGATTAAATTGGACCCTCCCATAATTTACAATGACCATAAACAGCTTTGGGTGGTCTCTAAGGTCTCTAAGTCTAAGGCCCACTTAGACTTCCAGGCCTGTCCTGGAATTGATCTGGCTTCTGCAGGGATACTCCGCCTTCCAGGATGACACCCAGGACCAGCATAGCCAGCCTGGAACTGCTCGGAATGTGAGCAGACTCCTGCATGTCTGGCATTTTGTCCATCACACTCTGCTCCTTAAGTGTGATCTGCATGGTCCATGATATTTTATAGAACACTCCCTTCAGGCCCTACACTATCTTGTCAAATGCCAGAGAAATTTTTCCCTCACAACAGAGAGCTAAATCATCCTTCCTGGATAATAGTGGTTAGAGACTGAGATGGTAAGGTGACCAAGCAGAGAGTTAAATGGGTACCTGGAACATTAGTGAGCACATTTCTGATTAAATATATCTACCATGAAATGCCTTCGACTTTGACCCGCACCAATAAATCCTGGTTTCTTTATAGCAAATGAAATCCTTGCACAGGTTGCTGGGTTTGTCCTCAACAGCTCTGTTTCTTCCTGAGACTATAGAATGGAATACTTTTCTCTAGAAATTACAATATTCCTCACTAACTTGAGGGTTAACAGCAGGCACAGAAACAATGGAAAAAGTAAAAAAGTTGTCTGTCTCCTTTCCTAATTTATCCTTCACCCTCTTAGTATGAATCCTTAGGCTTCTGTCCTTGGAGAAGGCAATGGCACCCCACTCTAGTACTCTTGCCTGGAAAATCCCATGGACAGAGGAGCCTGGTAGGCTGCAGTCCATGGGGTCGCTAAGAGTCGGACACGACTGAGCGACTTCACTTTCACTTTTCACTTTCATGCATTGGAGAAGGAAAGGGCAACCCACTCCAGTGTATTTGCCTGGAGAATCCCAGGGACAGCGGAGCCTGGTGGGCTGCCGTCTATGGGGTCACACAGAGTCAGACATGACTGAAGCGACTTAGCAGCAGCAGCAGGCTTCTGTCCTGGAAGATTTATACTTCAAATCAAGAAAAAATCATCTCCCTTCCCTGTTCAAATGAACAAATGAAAAACAATTCTAAACTATTCTCTATTTTAATATACAAGAAATTACACATAAACAAAAATTTCATCTATTATTTCTTGGATTATCTTCTATGCCCTTGAATTTCTTCCTCATTTTATATTTCTGTCTCTTCCTCTTTTCCCTTTTATTCTGTATGATTCATTTTTTTTCTTTTTGATTTTTTTTTATAATTTGTGTTTTTTCATCAACTCTCTTAATTCTGATTGATCTTTTTTCTTAGTTTCTTCTTGTTAAATGGATACTATATTTTCTTCACTCTCTACAGGATAGTAATTTTTTAAAAAAACACTATTTTCTTCACTCTCTGTAAGATAGTAATTTTTTTAAAAAACACTATTTTCTTCCTTAAGGCATTCATTGTCTAGAGTTTACTGTTTTCACTCACTCATCTCTTTCTTTTTTATGCTGCCAATTGTCCTCAAGTGATTGCTAACGTATGGTTTTGGCTTCATGCACCTGATTGAATGAATGACTGGCCAACTGAGGTCATTGTCACTGGTTGTCATGAGTCCTATGTGTGACTCACACTCTTCTTTGAAAGGGAGAATTTACTGCCAGTTTGGGGTATGTGGGCAAGGCATGGGGATGGGCAGATTTCACCTGAGGGCGCGCAGATACCCTCTAGGCTAACCAGTACTAATAAGATCAAGGCCCTGATCTGAGATGGCAGCTCCAACACCAGCTTCCCTGGTAGACCACCCTGCCTCTTTAGAAAGCGGGAGCCTGCAAAGTGGTTGACTTCACCTCAGTGAATACAAGTTGCTCTCTCGAGATTATGGAAAAAAACAGAGGCACAGTCTTCCCAATCAATATTTTCTGGCAAAATGCCTCTTTTAATACCCAGTCTTCAGAAACATTCATCTCTCTTAATATTACATTTTTTTGGCCAATATTTTTCAGAAAAAAAAATATTTAAATCCCCCAAACTCAATGCATTTTAAACCAAATGATGGAAATGTCTTGAGATACGTTTGATTATAATTGGTAAAATCTTAGACTCATGCATAGTTTTTTTCTAAGTTTTTGAGTGTTACAGAGCATCTATACAGTGAAGTTGAGTACATGTGACTGTATTAAAAGCAGCTGTTTGTTAGTAACTATATCTTTCAGATATCAGGAAGTGCTATTTTCAGGCTTCTACATTTTTAAGAGCTTATTACTTATATGTAGTTAGTTTACTATGTTTTAGTTACATTTCAAGAAATTGGTTGGAAGCTTTGAGTTGATACATTATAATTATTCTCAGTTAAACAATGAGAATATTCTCATGATTAATATTTCACATAGAACATCTCATTTTCAGAAATGGATTATAATATTAATTGAAGGAGGCCTGTATTAGAATTTCTATTTGGAAATTTTTCTCATCTTTTTTTAAGAATTTCTATTTTGTGTTATATACCATATATGATACATTAGTATAGCATACAAATATGTAATTCAGAGAAATAAGTGTATCTGAGCTAGACTGAGAAAGTGTTTTTTCTAAAAGTTATGTGATAGAAACAGTTGGTCGATTATTATACCAGAGGCTATCTTTCTGATCTCAATCTGGGGACCAACAGCACTGCAACGGAAGCAGGCTTAGACATGAGTGTGAGCAACACGGGTCACCGTAGACATTCTGCAGTCAATGCTTCAGTCCTGGTAATGGTTTCTGCCCCTTCTCCCAGTCCCATTTTCCTTATCTACCAACTCTGGGAAACCGCTATGTAAAACTGCTTTTGTTTCCTTTGACCCATAACTTACCATTCTCTCCATTATGATTTATCCATCATAACCCTCCCCAGACACTCATTTTTTGTCAGCTATGTCCATTCTACTCCCTTACTTCAACCCTAAATTTTAATAGGTTTATGAATTTATTATTCTCTGGACTTCTATAGTCATTCAAAGTATTTGGGGGACAGAGAAGTAGTAATCACATGTCTCAGTCCCCTCCTCAAGCCAGACACCCTTGACTCCAGAAAGTTTGAGGTGGGGTTCCAACAGGAGTGCACATCCCAGGGGCCAGCAAGACTCCTCCCCATGGTTGTTGTTGTGAGTCACTAAGTTGTGTGGGAGTCTATTGTGACCCCATGACACGCAGCCCACCAAATTACCCATGGCCAAGAATACTGGAATGGGTTGCCATTTCTTTCTCCAGAGGAGCTCCCCTACTCAGGGATCAAACCCACGTCTCTTGCCATCTCCTTGCACTGGCAGATGGATTCTTTACCACTGAGCCACCAGGAAGCCCTCTTCCCATTAGGAGGCATATTAATACCAGAGTTACGTTCACTAAAAGGTTCCTTTAGGAAAAATTTCTACTGAGAATAGGCTGCTGTTTATCTTATTCAAATATATTTTTTTAAAAACTCAATCCACTGCCAATAGCTGTGCATTTGTGGTCATCGAGGTGATTTGCCAGTAAGTCCTATACATGCCAAATTTAGGTGTATGCTTTAACCTAAAGATTTCACCCCAGTACTTAGGGAATCATCACAAGAAACTAGAGGGGAAACAAAACGAAACAAGGATGCCAAAATGGAGCAGGTAGGTCTGAATTGGATGCAGTGAAAAACACAATCAGGAATCATGCCGCTTTCACTTCCCCAATCAAGATCCAAGGAGAAAGAGATGGTGTCCATATTCAAATTAAAATCTATGGCTCAGAACTCCTTCCTGTAGTTGAGCTCCCAGCCCAGTGTTTATTTGTGTAGATACAACCTGAATTACCTGATTCATTTCATTTGAACAACTGTATAATCGTACTACAGGAATAGAGAGAGCCTTAGGGGGTTAGAAGGTGAATGGAGACTGTGGGGGAGTTGCAGCTAATTTCAAAGTACAATGGGAAATTAAATCAAGTATGACTTGGTCAGCAAAACCACATGGAGAAAGGTGGAGAAAGATAAGGACAAAATCTCTCTTCCTGACTACATTCTCAATGATAATTTGACAAAGATGCAAGCAAAGGTCCCAAAATTATGGAGGAGAAAATGCCTAAGCTTTAGCCCAATGTCTAATTACAATAAGATAATGCAATAAAGTATTCCAGATAAAATAAATACATGTAGAGAACAAAAACCAGGGAAAATTAGCCCAGTTCTGAACCAGATACTAATGAGACCACTGTAGAAATACTACCCAGCTGTCAGAACCTTGTTAAAAGCAAAGGAAGTTAAAAGACATGAGAGAGGAAAACTTGAGTTGCAACATGATTCAACAGGGGGATCTAGTCACACAAAAAAGGTTACAATGAAGACTACGATTCCTTTTTGTGGAGAGCAACAAGTGAAGGTGAGGTGGAACTTGTCAAAGCAGAAAATACAGACTGTGGAGTTAATAGAACACGTTTCAAACCATGGTTCTGGATTCATCATGACCCCAGGACATACGAAAATCTCTCCACATAAAACATAGAAGTGGATTACATACAGTAGTGAAAGTTGAGAGCAAGATACCCTGATGAGTGCTGGGGACTGATTTTAGTTGCCAGGACAAAGCCAACAGCATACCAGGCTGTTCTTGTAAGTCTTGTATACATAAGATGAACACATTCTTAAAAAAAAAAAAAAAAAAGTTGGTTGGTCATCATTGAAAGCCAAAGTTTGCTAATTAACAAGAAATAAAGTCCTAAAGGGTGATGTAGACATGTTTTGCACATGCTTTGTAGCATGTCAGTTCAGCTACATGTGACCTGATGAACCACAGATGTGATCAGGCACTGGGTAAGCATGTAGCAGGGGCCAGAGTGAGCAGAGTCAGGGTATCATGGGTGGACTGCACCGGGACTGGTGGGTTAGGCTACAAAACAAAGCCATCAACAGATGTGTTATTTAAATGAGGGAATCCTTTCACAATCTGCGTGTGAATCGTGTTGTACACTTTAAATATCTTACTATTTAACTTGCCAATTACATCTCAGTAAAGCTGAGGAGAGAAACGTCAAAGCAATCCTGTACTGTTTAGTTCATCAGGACTCAGTGTATATTGAATGGCTTTTTTCAGGTATATGAGCCACAGACCCCATCTGGTCCAATGCTGAGGTCACCAAGCTTTGAGAACAGTCTGGACGGTCACCATTCTCTTCGGGTCCTGAAGAAGAGAATTGTTCCCCAAGAAGAGGACCTTCAACTCACTGCTGGGCCTTGAGCAGATTTATTCAGTTGAGCAGGTCCAATTTGAACTTGCTTCTGAGTTCGGCCATCATTGACCACATCACCTACTACTGTATTCGTAGGCCCACTTTCTTCTAATGTGGAGGCTCAGGAGAGAACAGCAGAGTTGGACACAGACCAATGCTTCTATTTCCTGTGTCAAAGCAATTGTACCCATTCTACTCAGTAGGTAGGAGTTACGGGGTCTACAAATACACTACCTCTTAAATGCACAAATTCTGCTGCTGATGCAACAATTGGCAGAGCACCCTGACTGGAAGTGGGCTCCGTGTGAGATGGTGGCCAGGCTAATGAACACACTGGCCACATATTGTTGAACACTTACTGAATTTATTTAAAAAAAAAAAAAAAAAACAGCTGCACTACTTGGTCTAAATGTACCTGAAACCCATGATCTATTTCACATTATAAAAAATCTATAAGAATACCTGTTTTAACTGAAACCTCAAACCATATTAGGCTGAAATTTGATGTAAAAAAAAAAGTATTTACTCAGGCAGTAGAGCCAAGAGTCAAATCCCCTCACCTCTTCCACTTGGAAGGGAACTGGAGTTCCCTTTCAGGACAGGAATAGCATCAATTCGAGTATCACATGTCATACATTGATCCTTCAGAGCTTTGAACAAAGCACAGAATATTAGTCCCCTCATTGCCCAAGAAGGATGTGTTAACCTGCACCCCTGCACGAGTGAGGATACCACAAAAGTCACCTTCCCCCGCTGGATGGGCCAGCTGCCAACTGTGAGTGGGAACTTGGTTAGAGTAAAAGATTCTTTGTCAGGAATGTGGAAATTGTGACATTAGGGACTAGCCTGGGCTAGAGGATAAAGCTTCAATGAAATTTGCAAGTTCATTTTGGTTTATATACCTGTTGGAGCCGAGACATTAAATGCAGAAGGCTTTTAATCTAGGCATTTTAAACACTACTTGATACCATGGACTAGTGTCACTCAACAGAGAGCACTTCAAGAACAGAGCTATCTCTGAACCAGAATAAGACCCCAGGAAGGCAGATTCAGCCCAGAGCATCTGGGACGGGGTGATTTCCTTTTGTTTCAACATTCATGTTTGACAGAACTGGCTTTTCTCTTTGCCCCTGCTGGAGAGCTAATAACTTCCTTCAGGTCCACCCTACTCCAGTCCCCCACAGAGGCCGGCACCGCTGGCCTGATATGCAGATGTGCCGTGTGCTTTATTTACATTTTCTGTCATTCATTTGCTGTCAAGTAATCAAACATAGGAACGGGTCAGGTAGGTTAGCCTGACAGAACACAACGTGGAAGAAATAACCACAGAGGAGAGGCTGCAATTTGGTATTCGAGCAAGTCACGGGCCACACAAAAAGAATACAACCCATCCCTCTCGTGTCTCAGAGAGTGCTATTCGTTCCCGAGATTTCTAAAGGTGCATTCAATTCCTGCCCACATCTGAGAGTTCTACAACTGTGGCTAACATTGGAAATAAATAATCCAAATCAGCTTGGCCACATTAACTGTGAAATCCACTTTACTAGGGAGATAGAATTTACCTCAGGCCATGTAGGTCAATAGCCTTGGAGAGGGAATTCCAAAGATGAAGGCCCTTCATAGAAAATCCTCAGCCTTCAGACCTGTGTAGTTCTAAATCAGAGGGCTTAGCACCTCCAAGCCCTCCAGCTGCTGTGAGGGCAAACCCAGGAAAGAGGTGGTCATTGGATATAACCTAAATCCCCTCTGCTGCCTCTCCTCAACCCTTGAAACAGAATGCTGTTGAGGTCTGCTACCTTGATTCCCCCTGAAAGCAAAGAGGCAACTCATGAGGTATGGAAGCCTGGAGGGAACAAAGGCAAGTATGAACGTGTGTGAGCTCATACTTTGGCATGATGAAAAGTAGGTACTCTTCAAAAGGTCTGCTCTGTGGCAGAGGGGCTCGTTACTGAGAGCAGAGCTGCACTGCCCACACAAAGGCAAGTGGGGAGAAAAGGGGCTCAGTGAAGTTAGAACACAGACAATATGGAACCAGAGATCACTGAATCTTAAAAATCTGTCTGCTACTAGCAGAGCCATTTAAAGATAATGGTATGAGCAACAAATGGACTTGGCTGGGAGAAATGTTTTCCTGTTAACTGTCTACAGGTAGCTTTCAGAAATTTTAGTTGAAAATATTTAATTTTTATCAGTCGAAATGAAAATGAGTCTCTGGTAGGGAAAATAATGGTGTCTACATCCTAATTCCAGGAACCTGTGAGTTTGTTCGTTTCTACAGCAAAGGCTATAGATGAAATTAAGGTTGACAGTTAGTTACACCTAAAATAGAGAGACTATTCTAGATTATCTTAATACATATATTATCCAGTATAATCACAAGGATACTTGTAGGTGGAAAGAGACAGAGGAGGGCAGAGTGATGTGAGGACTTGATCTATTTTTGCTTGCTTGAAGGTAGAGGGAGAAGGCCACAAGCCAAGGACTGTGAGAGACTTCTAAAAGCTATTACAGATGAGAAAATAAATATTCTCCTAGTGCCTCCAGAAGAGAACACAACCCTGTCGATTCCCTTATTTTAGTTCATTGAGACCTGTGATGAGCAGATATAAGACAATAAATTTGTGCTGTTTTAAGCCACTGACTTAGTGTTAATTTATTAGAGCAGCAACAACAAACTTATACAGAAACCAACAGTCAGCTTGACATGCAAATGCGTAGTTTTTGCATTCAGCTTTGTCCAGGGTAGTGATAGTCAGGAAATCAAACAGTCCAGGAAAAAATAAAAAAGGAAGTTGTTGCTTAAGTGGAAGGCATGCTACACTTAGTTGGCTAGCTAGCACCTTGGTTTCATTGCCTACATTTTATGTGGTCGCCTGCTGGCAATGAGAACTTTTAGCACTTATTATCCCAGGAGAACTAACTTCCAACACATAGTTGATCCCAACACTTCTGGATTGATCCTAAAGGATGATGTGTTAAGTAACTGGCTATTACATAGGTAAACTCTAGTCAACCAAAGAATGGGACAGTTACCTTCACCTGCCATCTTGGGTCTTCTGAATACCTGCTGCTGCCATTGCTGCTGCTAAGTCACTTCAGTCATGTCCGACTCTGTGTGACCCCATAGACGGCAGCCCACCAGGCTCCCCTGTCCCTGGGATTCTCCAGGCAAGAACACTGGAGTGGGTTGCCATTTCCTTCTCCATTACATGAAAGTGAAAAGTGAAAGTGAAGTCACTCAGTTGTGCCTGACTCTTAGCGACCCCAGGGACTGCAGCCTACCAGGCTCCTCTGTCCATGGGTTTTCCAGGCAAGAGTACTGGAGTGGGGTGCCATTGCCTTCTCCGTCTGAATACCTAAAGCCCAGCTATTGTAAAATATTTCTCTCTATACTTTCAGGGGAAAACTAAGAAAAAGATGATCTTGCTTTACTTTGATATTTGGGATGAAATTAAGGAATGTATAATAGCTGTGCCATATTTAAGACCATTTCAAAATAAAAATTGGTGTTATGGTTAGAAAAGAATTTCAAGACAAGGAAAGCTAGGTTTCCAAGTCACCAACACATTTTCCTGAGAATTGAAACCTAAATTAACTCCAGGTAGAGAAACAAGAATGGGGAAACGTACCTGAGACACAATATGACCCTGCTTCTCTTTTAAATTTAACTATTTTTCAGGTGACATGTAAATTTTTTTTTTTAATGTAGAATTTAATCCACTTCTCTGACATTATACATTTTTAAAGATAATGCACTTTTGACAGTGCCTGGCATACAACTTTCATTAATTACTGGCATCCTTTGATAGAATGACTCTACTTGAGTTCTTAGGAAAGACTAGACGAAAACTTTCCTGGCCTAACCAAGGTGGGGTTAGTTGAAGACATTAGGTCTTTTATTTGGACCCAAATGATTCTTACTACTGGTGGCCCCATTATATTTTCCAAGAAGTGGCTAATGAGGATGGGCTAGTGTTAACCCAACTTAAGGATGTAAGTAAGTGAGCCCTGGGGTGTGGTCTCCTCTGAATGAGCAAGCACATTTTCAACACAATTGGCTGCCTAATCGCATGTAGCAAACTTGGCTGATGTATTTGGATGTGTAAGCAATTATGTTTCTGCTAAAAGCCTTGGTTGGTAATGCTTTTGTTCTCCATTTCTTACAACTGAACTAACAGAAGAAATTGGAATGGAAATGGTTTTCAATATATTTTGTTTTGCTTTTTAACTTTTCATTTCAAAACATTTTTCAATTAAGCTAGCCAACTAATCCAAGGTTTATTATACCTCCAGATAGTGCATAAAATAGATAACAAGGAGAAAAAGAAACACAGTGGATAATAAAAGAAGTTTTAGTAATAAAACATATTCTGATTTTTTTTAAAAAGCCTACATGTTTGCTTTAAAGCACTCCATTTAAATGTGATTAACTGTACTGAGTACCTCTGAGTACTAGCCACAGTTAGTATCAAGTATTGATAACAAGACAAGGAGTCCCTGACTTCACAAAACATTTCTTCAAGGAGGCCTTTGACAGGTATTGGCTTAATATCTGAGTCACCTGAAATTGCATGGGATGAGACTCAATGTCCAAAAAAATAGCAATAAACTACAGGCGTCAAATATTTCTGATCAGTCTCCACTAAGATTTCCACATTGTGTTGCTAATTTCAAAGGTATTACCCATTGACACACTGGGGGTCAAATGAACAAAATGTATCCATGTCACTGCCTTCACTCATTTGACAAATTAAGCAGACCACAAAGAAAGAAACTTGAAAACAGCCATGTCTGTTGTAAAAATATAGAAATTAGTTCCCAGAACACTTGTTCTTGCAATCACTTTCTGCAGATACTACATGTTATGTTTCTGTAATCCAGGTAACTTTCATATCAGATCAGATCAGATCAGTCACTCAGTTGTGTCCAACTCTGCGACCCCATGAATCGCAGCACGCCAGGCCTCCCTGTCCATCACCAACTCCCGGAGTTCACTGAGACTCACGTCCATCGAGTCAGTGATGCCATCCAGCCATCTCATCCTCTGTCGTCCCCTTCTCCTCCTGCCCCCAATCCCTCCCAGCATCAGAGTCTTTTAGCACTTCAGAATTTTAACTTCAATGTGGATTTATTACTCCCTCCTTAAAATGCCTCCACGTGCAAAACCAAAGTCACACTTTACATGTAAGAAGCTGTGGAAAAATCAAAGCTCTACATTTGAATCCAATCTTTTTGTTTGTTTTGTTCTAATTCTGCAACATTAGTGATGTCACTATACACCTTTCCAACTCTCAAGCCCCTATCTGATAAATGGGTAAATTTCACATATCGCAGGCTGCTTGCAAGCATCAAGTAAGATGACATAAGAATTTTCCAAAAATAGTGCCTGGGCAGAGGCTCTTCAGACCTGCAGTTGAGAGAGAACCCTACAAAAATCCATTTTTGAAAACCAGCAGGTCTGTCCTGGTGGTCCAATGGCTAAGACTCCCTGCCCCCACGCAGGGGGCCCAGGTTGCTCTCTAGTCCCAGAACTAGATCCCATATGCCCCACAAGGAAGATGGAAGACCCTGTGTGCTGCAACTATGACCCAGCGCAGCCAAATAAATCAGTAAATAAAAATATTTTTTAAAATGCTGCCTCCCAGGGAAGGAAAATTAAAAAGAAAGAAAGAAAGCCAACGGCTCTGGCATCCATGGACTCACAATGAACTGAGACAGCTCTTGAAGGGCTTCGCGTCTGCTTGCAGACTCACCTACTCCAGGGTCCAGCACACAAGCGGCTAAAGGAGAGGCGTCCAGACTGAAGGAGGGTCATTTGCTGGTCTTGCCCCGTCGGCCTGAGGACAGGCATCCGGTGTGTGGGCACCTACAGGTGCCTTCCTAGAGGAGGCCAGGGGGCCGGCGCCATCTTTCCGTGCTCCTTCCGCCTCGCTCCAGCAGTGAGAGCCACTGTTTTCTTGTCCTTCTTCTTCTATTTTTTTAAACTCTAAAATTTACCGAAAGAGTTGAAATAAATACTGAGAGTAAGATTTTCAAAATATATATCTGCAAACTCTGTCCAGGAGATTTTAAGTAGCTATCCATGACACTGGATACAAGACGATTGTATTCTTAATTCCTCTGGTGCTCAGCATCTTCAAATTTAAGATTCAGCCCTCCTGGAAATTAACTTGATGCAAGGCTAGACAATGCCTGAGGAACTTTTCCTTATTTGTCTCCTTGTATCCCTGTGAGGGCGAGAAGCGTGACAAGGAGTGGAGATCCACGGAGTTCGGGAGAGAAACCCTGATGTGCCTGCGGACAGAGGATTTTGGGACCACTTCGGCATCCGTGGGAAGCTGGTACACGTGGGGAATTAGCACTGATTGCTCTCAGCTGAGTTCAGGAATGGGCATTCTTCTTTCTGCAATCAGCTCCTGAATTAGGAATATCTGTTCTAGAAAGTGTATCCAGTCTCTAATGTGCTCCTCTAATAGGATGTTCACGTTTAAGTTTTCATCAAAAGACTGGTAAAGAGATTTTGGGCGGAGATGACTATTGCCTCTTCCGGGATGGGAAGGCTGCTGCCTTCTCAGCCGAAGCCTACTTAGAGGGCTTCCTCCAGGAGATTATGCTAAGAACTTTTGAATATGTTCTCTGAAATTGGGAGACCAAAAGGTCTGGTGCCTTACCCACACTTGAGAAAAGTAATTCTAACTGGACTCAAGCCTGACTCCCAGCTGGGAGAGCTAGAGAATGGTTAGTGACTTTACTGGAAACATTGGGGTGGTCCTGCCAGCCTGTTGCTGGGAAATGGCTGTGAGAACGTTTCCGTCGTGACTCTGCTGACCAAACAGTGCAATCGTGAATGGGGAGATGGGCAGGGCAGCAAAGCAAAAGAGAAGGACCATGGTCTCCACAGTCTGGCTCCAACCTGTCACAAACCTGATTTAGAGTTGGGTAGAAGGTGTCACCCAAAGTCAAGTTCAGAGTTTTGACTAAAACATGGGACTGCATTCTAAATGTCTTATTAGGACATTTTATGATGTCAAAGGTCAATACAAATGTTTATTATTCAAGAGTGAGCTGATACACCATGGAACCTGCACTATTTCTAATCTGGCACAGCAGATTGCCCTGTTAAATAAAGTTTAGAAAGGCAGTAAGAGACCAAAATGAATTACCTTTTGATTATATTCTTTGAGTTATCCTTGTTCAACCCTTAGTCACTCAAGTCTGTTTACCTGTACTGTTATTTAGAGTTATGTGATGGTTTTATGTAAGGTTTACACAATTCCTGAGTCCTAGAGCAGGCTCTCTTCCAACAGTTCTGTACCCCATTAGAAATTTAATCCTCACAGGATGAAGAATTTTGTGAGGTCCTTATAACATCATCTCATTTTTGGGAAGGGGTGGTGGGCGGAAAGAAGTTTAACTCTTGAATATAAATAACACGTTTGGGCGATAACATTGAGAGCCACAATGAAATCAAACTTCACATCTAGCATCTTCACCTTGACCCTGCCCAGTTGACTTTAAAAACCCATGTCCCAGTGGAAGAAAAGTAAGAAGGTAGAAAGTTCTACTCTGAGAGCCTACCAAGCACAGAGATCAGTATTTACTAATCAGAATTTACCAAATGTAATATTCTCACCAATGGCACTTTTCACTTAAACTATTTTAGCACCAAAGTTTCCAGTGTGGCATTGTCCTCAGCTTCTACATTCTATACACCAATAATGCTCTCAGGTTTTTGGCTAACAATGTGAACACTTCTCATAGTTCATTGCCATTGAGGAGCCAAACAAGGATTGGCAAATCTGTGGACCTTATGACCTACCACCTTTACTTGTCTCAAGGCAGAAGTCACTAGCAGGTGACGGCACATTTACCTGAAGTGAAGATATGGCCTTATTATCCATGTGCAGGTATTTACTCCTAATGGGCTTCAGTATCATGGCTTACCTGAGACTGGAGTTGTAGCAAATAAATTCTCTTTTGTTCAAGCCATAATTTCTGAGGTTGTGAGCATATAATATAAAAGCTTTTTCCTCCTGATTTTGAATAGGTTTCTTAGAAATAAACCCGATATGTCATTTAACTTGTTCTAAAAGGACTGAAGCCTCTTTTTAGATATCTGATCTCAATATGATCATCTCTCAAATTTTATGTATCATATGTGCTCTTAAAGTGACCCAGTGATGTTTCTAAATGCTGGAATAACAATTGTATTTCCAGAATATCCCTGTTAGAAAATTAGGAGAGTCATAATTATCTGCCCAAGATGGCACCTTCAGCAAAATGACTGACACACATATTATTCATTAATAACAGCTTTAAATTTATGCAGGGAAGAATATTAATGAAATATTTCCATTTTATGGTGGCAATTACTATAAGGTTGTTTCTAAAATGATGGGAAAAGGCAAGGGAAATAAATATTGCCAGTACCAAACAGAACTGATTTTGCTTCAGAATGAATATTAAATTGACATCCAATGGGAACATAGCCATGAGAACCAGGTGTCGGGAATTGGAGATAACCTAGATATGGGATTTTTTCATGAGATTCACATAGCTTTTCACGGCTGATAGCGAAGCCAGTTTGATCTGTAAATGATTTAATAAATTTTTTTTCAAATTTTTTGCTTTTCATTAACTTTGAGCTCGTCTCTACTACCAAAGAGGCCAAAACTAAATAAACACATGGCATCTGTAGCAAGCTTTTGTTACTGTTCTAAGACTTTTAACATCTAGGACTAATGCCTCCAGGTAAAATGTTTCTATTGAGGTTCTGTTGATTCAATTTCTTATGGGTTACTGTGCAGAGGTCTTTTCTCTGATGAAGGGCATTGATTAGAACATTTAAATGTCACTGCAGAGTTCAAGTGCAAGGATTCTCTGCTTGGTGCTCACCTCAATTTTCCTGTTTTTCTTTCCCCCAAATATGCTTAATTTTTTGGCTTGTTGAGGATAGGTGAATATATAATCATAATAACTTTCTATTAGCAGAAATGTTATTTTTAAATTTTATAACGTCTCCTTTTTTCAGCACATTTGATCAAAGAGGATTGGTAACTTCTAAATGTTGCGTTTTCTATTAAGTGTTAGTTGCTCAGTTGTGTCCGACTCTTTGTGACTCCATGAACTGCAGCCCATCAGGCCCCTCTGTCTATGGGGATTCTCTAGGCAAGAATACTGGAATGGGTTACCATGCCCTCCTCCAGGGGTTCTTCCTGACCCAGGGATCAAACCAGGGTCTCCCGCATTGAGGGCAGATTCTTTACCAGCTGAGCCACCAGGAAAGCCCAGTTTTATTAACTGCATTTTCTATAGTGTCATTTAAATATATTTAAAGGAGAAGTAAGAAGGAAGCCATATTCCTTCCCCCCTATCACATGCCTCATGGCTCTAGGGCTCTGGGCTGCCTCCAAAGAGAGGAAGATAACGGTGGCTTAGGGGCTCTCCCTCCTGTAAGCTTCCCAGGTGCTATTATAGGAACAGGTAAGCTCCTCTTCACAGTCTCCCCAGATCCTCTTAAACTTGCAGGTGATTGAGAAGAGAATCATGTAACTAGTCAAGTTTCAAATGTCTGGTCAGAGTGGGAACACTGTTAAAATTTTCTTTTTGTTTCCTTTTCTTCTTTATGTTATTAACCTCTGCTCTGCATGGGAATGTAGTCTTAATTTAACAAAATACATTGGGTTGGGACATTTACTTTCAATAATCAGTAGTGAAAAATGAACCCTAAGTTTCAAAAAATTAATCTCATGGTCACATTTCTTTTAAAACAAGTTTTATCCTGTGGAAAGCTCTTTAGTCAAGGTACTCTTTCATTGGGATGACAGATACTAGTAAATTATGCATAAAGTAAAAATATACTCAACACTTAAATTTCCTTTTTTTTCTGATTATGGGAGATTTAGGAATGCACGTTGAGGTTCAAGAAAAAGGCAAAG